>NW_011336802.1:243902-281064 GCF_000735185.1 Notothenia coriiceps | reverse complement strand
CACAATTACTGACTGTAAAAATGTTGTATCAGCTATAGCTAATCCTCCCCATATGAACATCTCAAAGACCTATGCAAGTCATATCAACACATTATAGCCTTTACGGCACATTTAAAAAAAATATTTAAGTACAGTCATGCAAATTCTATCATGTAAATGTTTCTCAATGTAACATCATTACTGTAAGGTATTACAGTACATCCATGGAGTTACCTTTTTCAATGGGGTGATTGGACTGATAACAAGTGTTAATATTTTGCACATCAGTGTCATTAGTGTAGCTATGGTCTAAGTTTATGAGGAAGTGTTATCCACCTGTGGAGAAGATTATTTGTTGTTTTGTAGACAATGAGTTACACAACAGATTTTTGATCTTTGTGTAGAGAATTGTTACTTCAGTTAGAGAATTGTGTGATCTGTTTTGCAAAACACTCGCGTTAGCATCTGCATTTGTGTGATATCAATGAGAAAATGGTATACTGTTGGTAGAGAAATGGTTTTCTGTTTCGATGGCTGTTGCTGTTGGTTTGATGAAAGGAATTTTGATCTAAATAGTGGGTTTAGCGATTGAGAAAAACCTGAATCCACCGGAGATAATGATCATCTCTCATCTACTGATACCTGGCATTGAGGCCTATATTGCTGTTCATGGTGCTGAATTATGGTGTGTGTGTGTGTGTTGTGTGTGTGTGTGTGTGTGTGTGTGTGTGTGTGTGTGGTTGTTGTGTGTGTGTGTGTGTGTGTGTGTGTGTGTGTGTGTGTGTGTGTGTGTGTGTGTGTGTGTTTGTGTGTGCGATCACAGAGCCTGCCGAGGCTATAAATAACTTTGATTTGTTGTTTAAATAGGGGGCCTACAAAAGACGGGCTTGGGTGCAAGGACAGAGGGTGTTGTATTCATATTCTGTATACAGTACTGTAAAGTCCACTGAGGCAAATAAAAAAATGTTGATATTTGGCTGTTTAAATAACGTTTGATTGATTGGCTGAGCTCTCAATGTGCCTTTTGTGTAACTAAAATACAGTAACGCATTGACAGACAGAGAGGAGATGCTGTAATATCTGTATAAGGTAAATAGCAAATCTCAGTGTGAGATGATTTGTAAGTGTTAACATCTTCCTATACTCTGCTATTATACTGCAATAATATTAAGGCAACTACGGTTTCTTTCTGGTAGTTTGTTCCAGACATTTGGAGCACAATAACTGAATGCTGCTTCTCCATGTTTAGTTCTGACTCTGGGGACAGAAAGCTGACCAGTCCCAGAAGTAGAGGAAGAGGGATGAAGTATGTTCTATCTCACACAGGCTCCTCCCTCTACTGGACTCTATGGGTACTACTCTCATCAATGATTCACGAGCGTTCACACACTGAAGTTGTATAAACGTAGCCGGCCACTCAGGGCGAGCCTACCTGAATGCAAGTATATAAGCATATAAGGCAGCTACACCTCCTGACTGTCATCCTTTTCTCTTCAGCGAGCAGGACAACACCTGACAGAGAACAGTAAAACGTTTGAAAGAAGAAGAAATAAGTTATCATGCCTTCATGGAGTCGCTACTTCTAGAGACTGTCCTTCGTGCCCTGGCTTAACAGCGGGCGCCAATACCCATCACCTCTGCTTTGAGTGTTTGGGGGACCGGGATATGGTCGAGGCGGGGCCATTCACGTTCGCCATTCCAGCAGGGCAGATGGCTCCGTTTGCCGGGGAGGATGACGAGGGCTTCTCGTTGGCGGGCACTTCCGGGTTCGGCGTCCGTTGAAGTCCACCACCCAGGTCTGTCCACCAGGACTTCCCCTGGTGATGACCATGGCGGCAGAGCGTGTAGGGCTACCGCTCCCCCACCGCTGCCGCCGAAACCGGTGAGCAGCCTCCGCCAGGGGTTCTAGGGCCCGGTCCGCCCGGGGCAGCCAGCCTTCGTTGCGCCCCCATTGCCAGATATCTGGCCGTGTGTGGAGGCGTCGTGGCGACAGCCACTGAAGAAGTCTTGCTGATTGCTCTCCCGCAAGATGCCCCCACCTTACCGGATAAGAGCGATTATTTGGCCGCAGCATCGGCCAAATTAATATCCTGGTCCGCGGTGTGGCCGCCGCTGCTTGCCGTGTGATGTCCCTGGCCACAGTGGGATCACGCCGCGTGGCACTTTCCAAATAAAGACCGTGATGATCTCCTGGGAGCCCCCGTGTCTACGGAAGGGCTCTTTGGATCGATTTCCTCGGTCACGTGGATGAGGAAAAGTCGTATGCTGCTTCTTGCTCATCCTCAGAGGAGAGAACACTGTCCCACACTCCCCGCCCCACTGTAACTCCAGTAAAGGAAGCAGCAGGTGGGCGCGCGCACGTGAGTGGAATAAACCGCTGTCAAAGCACTGTGCGGGTTGTCAGAAAACACACCTCGCCTGGTATAATAGCTCCGATTAATGCATTTCACTGTTAATCTGAAACAACGTTAAAGGCGCGCAGCCCCCGCGACCTCCGCAGAAAATCGGCCCTTTTAATGTCGGTTCCCCATAAGCCAATCTTCCTTTCATGGAAGGTTTTGGCTTCTTAGCTGCGGCACCACAGGGGGAATGGAAGTTCAGCTGTGTACTGACAGAATGGGTGGAGAGGATACTGCGACTAGGTTACTCACTCCAGTTCTGCAACGTCCCTCCTCCATTCAGGGGTGTAAGAGAGGCAAATCTATCATCCCAGGAGGAGATATGTTTCCTTTCAAAAGACATTCAGGCCCTGTTGCAAAAACAGGCTGTGTCTGTTATGAACTCTCAAGACAGAGAAAAGGGGCTTTACTCCATGTACTTCCTGGTTTCCAAGAAGACAGGAGAATTCAGACCCATTCTGGATCTTCGCATCCTGAATCAGCACATTGTCTGCAAAAGGTTTCATATGTTCACCATAAAACAATTACTGGAACTGGTGCAGCCGGGCGATTGGTTCACAACCATCGACCTGAGGGTCAGCCCTGGACAGTTCCTCAGTTCCGGGGGCACTGTCTCAGGAAACGGGTGCATTAGGGGCGTTACCCACTCTGGGCCAACCTCTCCAGGCTTGGCTCCTGAGAGGGACTGGCTGAGACGGGGTGGACTGTCAGACAAAGTTATACAGACTATCCAGGCAGCAAGGGCGGGATCCACCACAGCCTGTTACAGGATGAAGAAGTGGTTGGGATTCCTACAGTCACTGGAACTGGTACAGTCGGGCGATTGGTTCACAAACCATCGACCTGAGGGACGCTAATTTTCATGTCGAAATTGCTAGGAAGCCAAAACACAGGAAGTGTTTGCGTTTTGCCTTCCAGGGGATAGCCTACGAGTACAACAGACTACCATTCGGCTACTCCCTCTCCCCACGCACGGTCAGCAAATGTGTGACAACAGCGCTTCAGCCGCTTCGCGGCCATGGCATGAGGTTTTTTTAATTTTCTCAACGAACTCGTAGTCATGAGCAGTCCCATACCTCACCAGCAGGTGGGGTATCAGTGTGAGAAAACGTTTTTAGAGAGTACTTGTCCATGGACAAGTGAGTTTGGCAATTTACTTGTCCGAATACATTTTTCACTTGTCCAGAATGGACAAAAATTGGGGCCACTGGAATCTTCTTCTTCGCCATCNTAGGGCTGTCAAGTTAACGCGTTAATAACGCGTTAACGTAAACAAAAATTAACGCCACTAGGACAAAAAATACACATGCGTTAATCGCGTTAAAATAATTAGTGGCGTTAATTTTTGTTTACGTTAACGCGTTATTAACGCGTTAACTTGACAGCCCTAGTAAAAAAACATCAAACTATAAGTGTTAATTGTGTCTAAATAACTCAAAATTAGGAATTTATATCCAAGAACATGTTCCCTATTTTAAAGTGAAGTCTTGTTCATAACCAATAAGCTAGTAGTTTGACTCTAATTGACCTGAACAGGTTCCCTATTCTAAAGTTGCCTCCTCTTCACACTTTGTAAATAGATTATAGCACACACTGAAATTAACCTCAACGGTACATGAACAAAGTAAGCACATGTTGAAATATTAATAGTGTATCGACTCTGATAGGATGCTGAGGGTGTCACTCAGGTATCCCCCGTCTCTCTGCCAATCATAGAGCTGTACCGGGATACTGGTTGAGGGCGGGCCTGTGGTTGGGGGAGCAGACGGGGGAGGGCGGGAAGTGGTGACGTAGTCTGGGTTATAAAGGTGTGTGTGTGAGAGTTTAAGAGAGTGTGAGGTTGAACCTGGAAGTGATATCTGTACCTGTGATCTTCAAAGAAAATAAGAGTTATTAAAGCCTAATAACTAGAAGCCTGTTTCCGACTCCATCTGTGAACGCTACAACATATTAATAAATAATTAATAAATATATTATATTATAAACAGAGTGAAACTATAAAAAAGAAGTTACAAGGCATTTAATGATCTCATACATGCAAGAGTAACATACACATATTAACACATGGGACCGCTAAGTGTAAACAAGGTAAATAAAGCTACATTTGCAATAAGCATGTATACAGGGCAGGCTAGTATGGCTAACGCTAACATGTATGCTAACGCTACCGTGTATGCTAATGCTAGCGCAAATGCTAACGCATTTTCTCATTGTTTACACCTCTCCAAATGACATCACATAAACACAATACATGTTACTAATCCTTACAGTGTAAGTATAAGGCTTACACTTAGTCATTGCTTTCTGACAGACTTGACCCTTTTACTCTTCAGGTTGCATAGGGAAAATTAGTAGCAGTCTACTGCCATGCTATTCAGTTCACTTTTTTCTACTTCCTGTACCCGGTTTCCTGTCTAACCTTCAGTACACATTTTACAAAAATGTAAATGTGCAAATATGAAACATACAGGTCAATATCACCTTGCTATTGTTAGCTGAACTGTCAATACACCAAAACATATTCTTAGATATACTTAATTTTGAGTTATTTAGACAAAATTAACACTTATAGTTTCATGTCTTGTTACATAAGAATATATCATATTTAAGTGTTATTATGGGAGAATTACTATTCTTGTGGTACTACTGCCTTATTAGGCCCATATTGAGCAGCGCATATTAAGACAAAAATTCATGTACAACAACTTCCTTACTTGCAACATATAAGCACTAATTAGAGGTTTATTGAGGAAAAACTCTCAAATAATGGCTTTTTACTTGTAGAATATGGTCATGTAGAATAAGGCATTAATAAGTGTTTTGTAATGACTAATAAAGAGCCAATATACTGCTAATGTTAATTAACAACTAGTTGATGGTTAATTTTTGTACCTTTTTAATATAAAGTGTTCCCACATTTTTTTGTTTTCTACCAAAAAGAGTTCACAATTGTTGCACATAATCCAACAAATTAAAAAATATGTAGTTTAAGTATATAATGTAAAAAAAAGTTACCATAATTATCCCAAACACAACTGTGAGTGTTACATGTTTGACCTTGATAGAGGCCAGTGATTGTAACATCATTTTGTAATATTTTTTGTTTTGTGTTAATCTGCCTGTACTTAAAGGTGACCTATCATGCAAAATGCACTTTTGTACGTCTTTTATACATGAATATGTGTCCCCGGTGTTCCAGGGAATTCACCAAGTGTCAGAAAACACAACCCTCTCTATTTTCCTCCATACCCAAATGTCTTAAAAAGGGGCTGCAACGGATCTGATGCAGACTGATCAAGATTTGAACACTTCTATGACGTCACAGAAGTGGCGCTACGGCTATTGGGCCAACTCCACCAATCAGGAGGAGACAGCCACGGACATTGCCGTTCGAAAGTGCTGGAGACACTATAGTACATATGCCAGGCCTGTAGATGGTGCTGTTCTCACAGAATCAGCCCATGCAAAGACAGTGTTAAATTGAGCGAAATGAGGAATGGCTAAAATGCATGATCTGTTTGGTATTTTGAAAAATAAAAAGTATAAATATGCCTTTTATATAGGTATGGTCCTACACTATATTATTCAAATATAGCATGATAGGTCCACTTTAAGTACGTTTCTCCTACTTCATCAACTCCAGGAGTGTATTTTTAAAGATCTTGTATCTAAAGTGTGTTTGTACTTCTGAAAGCAAAGAGCCTGATCATTTTCTGTTGGTCGTGTCTGTCTGATTGAAGGATTAACTGACTGGCTCACTGAAGTGTTCTGCCATGATTGGATCCAGTTGTCATTGTAGAGTAATATATCGTAATCTCGCAGGTCAGATTGCTCTTTCTCACTTTGACGTTGTGTGACAGTTCATGCTCCATAGTTTTGTATGTGCTGTCCAGTTTTTTTCCCTGTTTTTCTTCTTCTTTTGGGGGCACCAGGCTTTAAGATTAAGAATGATATTCCTTCAACAAGACAAGCCTGACAGGTTATTAGTTGTGCCATTGTTGGTAGTGTGATTAGTAGTGATGGCCAATAGAGTGCTGCAGGAAAGATGTGTTTTTCGTTGGCCATCATGGAAGTTAGCATCGCTCTGGATCCCCCTTGACAAAAAGCCAATGCCAATATTCATTACATTTGAAAATAAACCCTGTGGCAAATAACAATCTGATTCTAACAAATGTATGATATTTACACGTTCTAATCAACAAGGTAACAGTCACAAATAAATAACACTTTTATGATGTTTTAAGTGTAAATGCATCCACCAGGAGTGATAAGCTAACATTGGACTATAAACTAACTACACTATGGTTGTATGACCTAAACACAACAACCACTAATGTTTAATTTGTTGTAATTATTAAAATACAAGTTGGAAAGTTTGTGACTGAGGGGTTTGCAATAGAGCTAAGATATGGACTGGACGTCTTCTTCCGTGGCCATAGTGAAGCTTAAAGTGAACAGCTAATGCTGTTGTCGTCTAATGAGTGAAAGCTAATCTGATTCTCGGCTAATCCAACAAAGTGCATGATCCGTGGGGTTAAGGTGGGCCGAGTCACGCAGCAGAACACACCGCTTGTGACCTCAGATAACACCCACCTTTCACTCAAAGAGACCATAATATGTCACTTCAAGCCTTATATCATCAAAACGGCTGACTCGTCAAGATTTACCCCCCGCACAGCTGTCATGGATAGAGAATTATCTATAAAGTCCTTATATAATACTTTTATTCTATCATAAGTTTGCCATTTTAACATTGGATCTATGAACATGGACTCGAGGGTTAGGGTCAAGCCATTAGTTGAACTTCCACCCAGACTTAATGTTTAATGTCTTGAGGTTCCCCGCATGGTTCAGAGCTTTTTATTTGCAATATTTCACTAAATCCACAGAGGTTGCAACATTAAATCCTCTTTAATTCATTTGAATCATGTGGATCATTAGACTAATTTATTGTACTTTTTGTGCTGGAGTCACTTTTAATAATCTAGGCCCCAGGGTCATGATTTGCAATCACCAAAACCGGTCTAATGTTTGGTTTACTCACTGCTCTCAAACAGTCAATAGACCACACTAATAATAACCAAACATGACTGGATAGACGAGAAATAACAAGCGGCAAACGGAAACATATTCTAAGCTGTAATTACATATTTCAGAACTATTATTTTACTTGTCACTCTCCGCTGCTGTGTGATTCATTTCCTTTGTGTTACTCCCCCGAAATATCTTCACTGGAAGGTGACTGTGGTGTATCGGTTTTCACTTTGATGCATACATATTATGTAATTAGCAGAAGGCATTTAGAACACTGATTCTTTTGTTGCTTGATTAAAATGTGCCAAAATTAGCGGTTATTTATTTCACTCCAACAGATGAGTTTTGATAAAAGATTAAGAAAAAGATTGACAGGCTCTAAGAGTATGAACATAAAATGGATGCAAAGTTCTAAAGTAGTTCTAATACAGGAGGCTAAATCCAGCCAACTCCTGTCTTCACACTGTATTTCTGTGATTTCCACCTTATGTGGGAGCCACTGGAAGGCTACTGTTATGCACATACTTTGTCCAGTCACTTTAATAGCTCCCAAATGGCCCCTGTGTCAGAAAATCTGCGTGGTATTGTTGGTAACCGGGGGGGAACACGATAGAATCCAAACTATAACAAAGCATGGCCAGAAGGATATGCAGGAGTCACACAGTCAGGCATGCTGCTCCACATTTACGCTGGAGAACCTCACCTGCTTTTTCTCTGCAGTCCCATGCTCGCTAGTCTGTCATTCACTTCCGTAATGATATACCATTTCTCAACCTAAATGGAGATTGAATACAGATTCACATCCTTTATTATCCCATGTGGGGAAATTGGTTTTGAATAAAATTGGACGTTCATTTTTTATACCATGACATGGTGCATCTGTTTCTGTATTACGAGAAAGAAAAAATAGAGAATGAACGTGTAAGACACCAAGTCTTCGATAGTGAATTACAGCTTCTAAGTCAGGGCGCTAAAGAGCTTAGCTGTTCCTCCACATAAAGCCTCGGCCCTCAGCTGTGACCTTTCTCTTCCGCACATCATTCATGATTATACTGCTGACATGTTGGCTCATGACAATCATCTTTCATTGGAGGCAGTGTCAGCCACATCATATTTTATCATCTGGATACATTTGTGTTGTGTTTGCATGTTGGCTCTCCATAATTTGTATTTGGCTGTTTGTGTGCACGTGCTAGAGATTGTTTTTTTCATTTAATTCAACTCTGAAAATAATTTGGATGTGAAAACGGTATCACAGCAGTGGGAAAGATACTTGCTAAATGAATGATGCGTAACATGAATAAACAAGGTACAAGTATGTACTTTATGCAAGTCAGTGTGTATAAATAGAGCAATTAAACAGCGAGTTTGCACCAAAATGATAAAACCAAATCAGAAAAGGAAGGAGAGGAATGACCCATCATAAAAAATGATAATTTTATATATGATTTAAATGAACCATTTTTACTCGTAGCTCAATTATAGCTGTTATTGTATACGGATGAACACTTTTCAAATACTGATTTTTACAGCCAGTGTAAAAGTCTAAATAAATGATTTGAATGCTTAATGAAAGTCTCCGCAGAGATGTTGTTTCCAAGTGTGTAGAAGTCACATACACGACTTGTCATATTTGAGTGCTTTAGCTGCAAATAACAAAATGGACCTTGTAGCCAGAGCAGCCTTTTTATTTTGTCAAAGAAAAACCAAGATCTATTTTGTGCTGCAGTGGCAAGCCAAAATAAGTGCACAACAGGCATATAATTGATGTTTAATTAATGCAATAACAGTGGTTATTATAGAGCGACATATCTTTAGACATTTTTCCTAACAAGAGAAGTTCAGCATTGTTTAGAAGCTGTTTGCGCTAAATGTGTGACAGTGCTAATTATCTCCACAGAATACCAAACCGCTACGTAATAATTCATCAATTGTTGACACACTTCTGAGTCTTTTTGAGACGGTGACCTTGAAATGCACTCTTTCTTTCAGTCTAACTAAACCAACCACTCCATTGATCATAAACACTAGCTACTATTCTTACGAAAGGAAATGCTAAATATAGAGATGGGACACAAGCGCTTTCTAGATAATTAGAGCCAATACATAACCAAAATATCTAAAGTAGTTACTGGACATTTTCCAAATGTCAGATTGGGTTCTAACAGATTTGATTTATCGTGGCAAATGTGAGATTTCAATATTTTCCTGTACAATTAATTATATTTAAATTTAGATATCCTATGAAGCACATTTTCATTGTCATTCCACTTACATCCCTGCACCTATCATCGACATAAAATAAATGAGGGGACCTTATTTAATTGACTGATTGACACCGACCCCTTCCACATCTACTGGCAATTTATTCCTTCTCATCTAACTTCTCTTGCGACTGCACTGCAGGTGTGCCGCCGCTGCGCCAGCAACTT
Source organism: Notothenia coriiceps (assembly GCF_000735185.1). Lineage (NCBI taxonomy): Eukaryota > Metazoa > Chordata > Actinopteri > Perciformes > Nototheniidae > Notothenia > Notothenia coriiceps. Next base: position 271,220 of record NW_011336802.1, on the reverse strand, counting down.
TGTTCACAGAATTACCCAAAATGTGTTCTTGCACCTACATGCTCTACATGTGGTTGGGCCATCATTTTTCACCGCTGCCTGTGCTCTCACCTCGATTCATTAAGAGAAGACCCCTTGTGACACTCTGTCAGAAAATGCAAAAACAACCCTGTGTAGAAAAGAAAGCCTCCTGTGTGTGTTTGTGTGTCAGTGTTGCTGCTGCAAAGTGGGGAATGTGAAATAATCCGAGGTAATGCATGAAGCAGGTCAAGTCCAGCTTGTAACAATTATTTTGTGACTTAATTTTCTCCTGTGTTATCATACAATAATGAAAAATGTTGACAGATTCATTTCCGTGCCGCTACAGCCTAGGACTATTTTGCAATTTCTAATTGATAGCTACATGCAGCAATTTTATTTCACTAGACAATTTTATAGCACTTTTAATTAGTCCAACTTTGACCTTCTGTTCGCTTTGCATTTATATTGCTCTAAATTATTTCCACCTTCTTTCCTCATTAACTTTTGTCAAATGAATAGAGGCATTTGCAGTCTATGAATCCATATATGCACTGTATGAAATCTGGTGAGACACAAAATGCTTTGATACTAGTCTGTTACATTAATTATGTGATTGATTCGCAAAATGAAGATCCCAAGTGTTGACCCTAGAGATAAAGGGCGTACACAATGAAAAACTGAAATGATTGAATAAACATGCATCAGTGGAATAAGGCTATAAAAACCAGTTAGTTGAGTGATGCCCCTTTCACACCAATGCGTTTTCAGCTCCGGCTCGGAGCTGAAAAGTACGGTTTTTTCCTGTTCACACCGCAGCGGTGCCGCCTCTTAGCTCCGGAATCCGGTTCACTTCCAGCTCCAAAAAATTGTCGGTCTAGAGGCAAGAGCTTCGGAGCTAAGAGGCGGCGTCGCTTATGTCGAGGCGTGCAGGAAACTAAACCCACCTCCCCTGAACATGGGTCGACTGAAGAGTCTCGTCATGCCTGCCTACAAGCAGTAGTGCTGAGCAAAGTGACTAGAAGGCAACCACACACTTATAAAAAGAAACACACTTTATAAAGTCAGGCAACACTAACCAGGCTTCGTGTGATTCTGTTTATTTGCACCTTACTTTGACCATCCGTTCAGTGTTATTGATCATTGTGGAGGGCAGGCAGACGTTTTGTTTATTATAGCAGCTATCGGATGGAATCAATACATGGGCTGCACAGGTTGTCATGTCCGACTATCACAAGTAGAATCATAATGAAAAATACGCCGGTAAAATGTGCCTGTAGAAAACGGCTTATGCCGCAATAGGATAGCAATAGAAAGTAGTCAGTTTAGCTTTGGTTGCTATGCTAACATCACCCATTTTATACCAGAGAAACTTTCATAACAGCGTTGTGATGCCAAACAGCGTCAATTCAGACTGACACACATTCACTTAAGGGGAACTGGGGATATGTATCAGCTGCTTGTGTGACAGTCAGACAGTGAATACTTTAGAGAGGCCGCTGTGAGCTAACCGGGAGCTAACTGGAGAATAAACTCCAGTGGACAGCAGCAGCACTGCAGCGGTCGGTAAATGCCGCTGAAACACATTTATAAACAATGAACCACGGCACTCTGGAGAAAAGTATAAGCTTGGAGAAGTCATTATTTTATTTAATCGGACTTCGTATGGTTAAAAGCAACACGATCATCGACCCGATGCAGTCCCACGTTGTTGTTGTTGTGAGCGCCGTTGGGGAGCAAATCAGCGATGTAAACGGTGACGTCATGACGCAGCAGCGGCAGCACCATTCGGGCTCTGGGCGGTGTGAACAGAGCGGGAGCAGAAAAGGGAAACCGGAGCCGAACCAGAAAAGCTCCCGCTCGGAGCTAGAAAGGGAAAAGCGGTCGTGACGTCATGACGCAGCAGCGGCAGCACCAGTCGGGCTCTGGGCGGTGTGAACAAAACGGGAGCAGAAAAGGGAAACCGGAGTTGAACCTAGGCCTGTCCCGATAATCGATAAATTGACTTATCGTACGATAAATAAAAATGGACTCGATAACTTTTCTGAGCTCGATAAATTGCCGTTTACATGCGTGTTTGTTTACATAAGGATGTGACCAGCATTTATAGCATTTATAGCTAGGAGCGCTGTGGCTGCCAGACGAGCTGTGGCTGCCGGCCATGCACGCTGTGAGGGGCGGGGCTGACACACAGCCAGGTAAGGACACTCTGTGTGCACGTACAGCAGCGTAGCAGCCAAATTAATAATATAGCGACAAGCGGGAGACAACGTGTGACTTACTCACAGGGAATTTAAAGTGAAATGGAATTGGTTACAAAACCTACACATCTCGATTCTCCGGTGTGGCAGTATTTTGGATTCAAGCCAAATCAACGAGGCCAACCTACGGACTTGAATGAGCCGGGCGGTGTGTCGCATTTGTTTAAAAAAGGTAGCGACACGACAAAAGCAGGCAATACCACGCATTTTAAACTACACCTAAAACACAACCACTCCATTCCGTTTTCCCAGCTGGTAGCAAACACGGCAGCTGGAGATGGAGAGCCCCCACCTTCCCGACAGTTTACAATCAAAGATGCATTTGCCCGGCAATGCAAACATGTTGGTGTTCCTTGCTCGAAAACTTCGAAAAACAGATTTGGATATGGCCTGTTGAGGCATCTGGGTCTTTGTATGGACAGTGGACTGTACACTTGACTGTTGTTTTAAGGAGATTTTTTTTTGCTTGTGAGACAATGTGTGCTCATATTGATTTATTTATATATATATATATTTATCTATCTATCTATATAGAGATGGATAGATAGATGGATTGAGAGCTCTGTTTTCCAGCCTGAGTCTATTTAATTTATTGTTTTGGTTGTGTGTGATTTAATTAATTTATTATAATTTNGTACACCTTTGGGGGTTCCCGCGGGGTACGTATCGCGCGCATTTTACGACGAATATATAAAATTCAAAGCAGACGAGAAGACCCCCCCCCCCCCCCTTGATTTGCTGATGCCATTGCCCAGGGTTCCACCCATCGGCCGTATTCGCGTTGCGAGACCAGTTGCTCGAGGGCAACACATTCGGGATATACTTTTAGTAAAAGACTATTGCTACTTTATGGGCGGAGCGGAGAGGGCGCGCAGAGGACGATCGACGACCCGACAGTCTTCTCTCCTCTCCTTTTCTTCCGGCCGTGGCAAATAATTTTTTTTATAATAATATAATAATATGTCTCTGTCTCAAAGCAATTTAGTTTAAACAAAACTTTTCGGTTATTTATTGTTTCTTTCTGGAGACTGGCGGAAAGATTAAACATGCTTCTTAAATTTGAATGCCTGACAATGGCGCCTTTTGTAAAAAAAATGCCTTTGGACGGCGTGCCGGCGGTAGCAAGGAACTTCTCGCCACTCCACCCACAAAAAGTAGACGACACCCTGATGGCATCTCTATATGCGGTCAGGTGGGGCCTCTATTTGTCTTCCGTTGGTAGCCGTTTGGTACGGGAGGGTCCCGAAAGAAGACGAAACACATAAGCGCCGCGTCGTCGCGGGTGAATTGTCGTCGGAGGCAAAGGGTCGTAAGGTCGCCAGATCAATTTTGCCTGTTGCAATTCCTTTAGCTTAACGCACACTTGACCATTCGGAAAAACGGCGAACGCAATGGCATAGCAGAGTCACCGACGCCAGGATTTGGTTGTGTGACTGGGTTATATTGCGTTGTGAAAACAAACGAGGTAAAAAGTACTCTACTTGAGTTTCTAGATTTTGTAAAAGATGTTTGTGTTTTGTGTTAAAGAGTTTTAACAAGTATTTAGACTTTTAGACACTATCTCTGAAGAGGAAACGCTTTTTAGGTAGGGTTGGAGTGTCCACACGTATAGTTTCGACGCTAATCTGTCGTATATAACGTAGGTCCACGGATTCGACTCGGGCTAATTTTTCGGGAGCTTTGCACGTAAAACGAAATAACCCCCCAGACCCCCCGCTTTGGTCAATCATAGCCAACTCCCTCCTATCCCACAATTCCCATCCCATTTACAACACTTAGGCTCACTGGTACCACCTACCACCCAATACCATACCGTCGCATAAATACCTGGCTGCTTGTGTCCGGTGAGCTAAGTGTTGTAATGGATGGGGATCTGGATAGGAAGAAAAAAAAAAAGTCACATATAGCGCATGTCTCTAGCGATAAATTTCATTTCAGTTGTCGTATATGCTGGATTTATTACAGATATTAAACTTGTATCTCTTCTTCAGTATTCGTATTATACTGAAAAAACATTTGTTATACTGTTTACACACTCGCCTACTATACAGTCTGTAGCGGTACCCCAAACCCGCGGTCCCGAAGTTGACGGCTGCTGCAATAGCAATAAGGGTTGGGTCAAGTCTAAATTGGTGCGGTGAAGGCGGTAATGCGTTCGCTAGCTGCTGGGATGCTGCTATGCTGCAGTGATCTGTGCCGTGTGGAGCTTTAGACTTAGACTGTTCGTTTATACAGGAATATTTGCGACGTATCATATATGGTTTATATAGTCCCAGTAGGAAACAGTTAGTACTGACTTGCTGGTGTGAATAGTCGCGCTCCATGGTCATTAGTAGTAAATTATCTTAAGGCGACTACCTATATTCTCCCTATGTAATATCGTTTTGTAGACATATATTATAGGATATTTGTAGCAAATCAAAAAACAAACAGTACCTTGTACAATTCATAACTTATAAATTGCTGTAATATTATACACTCACTTACAGATAACATTCGAATTATTATATAGCAAACTGTACATTTTTCACTTTACAACCTGTAAAATTTTTTACATAAGTGAAATGTATTTCCGAAGGTCTCACATTCTTCACTAATACTAGAACATGACTCATTTCCACTGTACTGCTTCTAAGTAAGCTAGTTAACCGGTAACATATTCATTGTTTCATACTGCATATGTAGACGTTGACAGGTCACGGCATCACGACGATGGCATGTCGTTGGCCGAGCCTGAACCATTTTCAGGCCAAGTCAGCCGAATTTTGCGCCATTGTAGTCCGTTCGGACCTGAATGCATATAAGCATAGTTTATGAGCGAAACACAGATTTGGTAGGATTTTGGAAGGTATCTAGCCCTTTTACGCAACTCTTTTCTCGCTTTTCGTACCAACCGAAGACTATACCGCCGCGTAAATTGACTCGGTGCTTAGAGCGTTTTATACGGTTGACGAGGCGCTCTAGACACCTTCGCGGTTCCCTGTCCCGACGAATCTGTAGTCACCTCGGTGACTGTCGCCCTACGTACCAACCGTTATCAACCATCCACATGCTATTCGTTGAGGAAATAATTACCCTATATCATACAGCGCTGTTCTCGTTCGTGAAGTGGGTCTGTTAGCAGTTTATCGACAACAGACTTTGTGCTTGTGGTATCTGACATCGGAAGTCTCATGTGTGATGTACATAGCATCATACACACACATCAATCATCTGTGTACGCATCTAAGATACTTTTCTTACCTCATCTGTGTTCAACCTTCCCCCCCGGTGTTTTTGGCTGCTCAAACTTAACTCAACTAATAGCTCCAATTAAAAGTTGCTTTTCGAAGTGTTATTCGTGCAATCACATGAGTGTGTTAACTTGTGTTCAGGCCTGATTTTCAGCGCTGACTTGCACTTCGGAGCTGATACTCAGAGCCATCGGACTTTGGACTTACCTGAGCGTCCTGTGTCGTGAGTTCACGTCGCGGCACCAACTATAGGAAAAGTTTTCCTCGGCCGGGTGGTTTACCTAAACTTTTTTAGAAATTACTTTATGACGCCTCGTTTTTGTTTTCCCATCTTAACTGTAGTAAGTTTACATATAACAATAATACGTTGACAAATAATAATAATTAGCAACAACAATATTATATCATAATACACACACACTGTTTATTAATTATATTTCCTATGGATCACATCACACAACATATTTATTACTTATTAGGACCACTTTTATTTAATTTTGTGCACTCATGTATTTTTCACCACATTATAAATACAATTCTTTTACTTATTTACAACATATTATCATATGTATAATACTGGATTGATATGTCATGGTATATATATGATCATATATATGCATCAGATATGGGATCTTTATATATACGCATACGTAATTATTCACGACACTCAATATTTACTTACTTTTTATGTAGACAACCATATTTCTTATTGTACTCGTCGTATACTTACAACACAAATTATCTATATTCTGGTTCTATTAGTGGGACAATATATTTACTTATTTACCACGACATGTATGTATCAATCATATGTATTTATTCGACAAGTCTATTTACTCATGCCGATCGTGCATTCTCATGTTCAATAGTAAGTTATAAGCCGCGAAGTGGTCGCTCTACTATTTCGTGGTCATATGTTAGGTCCTCGGCCTGACGCAAATCGAAGTCTGTTGTTTAGGAACCTTGCCTGGTTTTTGTTGATTAGTTATAGGCGAAATGTGGGGGCCTGGTCGATTCTGACCGGCTTCTCTTCAGATACTGCGATTTCGTTGCAGAACGCCTATGCTTTCACGCAATTTAGATTTGACCCAACCTTATTCGCTATCTTGCGCCGGCGGGCCTGGTCGGGGTCGGGTTTAAGGATTTTTGCCGGACCCATAACTCTCCCTACGGGATATCCGATATGGAAATTAAAAGGGTATTTCATGTTGTCGTTGCTGTGGACCTTCTTAATACCTTGGAAAATGCCGTTTAATAATTTGTAATACTTTTTAATAGCCTCAATTTTCGCTAAATTGATTTATCAACTTTAATACTTTTTAAGACCCCGCGGACACCCTGATATACAACTGCAATGAAAGTAACAAACACAATGCGATATCCTTTTCCATTTCAAAGAACAAAAATTGGGTTACATTAACAAATAACTATAAAACAACAATACTGTAGAATAACAAAATGAATGCCGCGAATACACCGAAATACACGTGTTGAAGCGGTTCGCTGCTGATTACTGCTTATTCCTATTTATTCTTGCAATATTTGAATGGATTTATTCATTATTGGAGGAGCTGGGACTTAACTACACTAGCTATTGTGCATGTGACAATAAAGCTTTTGAATGATAAAAATGTATGTTTTTGTCACAATATACATAAGACATAAAATATGTTATAATGGCTTATAATAAGGTCAAATATCATAACAATGTTTAAGAGCTGGTCTCCCTGCCATTTTCTTACATGGATAATAGTGTATTATAATTCCTATAATGTCATCATTAGTTAGGTTTAAGTTAAGCAAAGTGAACACATTTATCAACACAACATGTAGTCAAATAAATACAAATTGTTTGGAAAAAAAAGCTGCAAATGAATCACTGTGTGATAAAATATTGTAGAGTATAAGAACTATAGTAGTTGTAATACACAATGAGAAATAGAATGCCATTGTGTGATCAGTAATGATACATTATTATAAAGTGTTATAACTTTAATTACATCGCATTATAAGTATGTTAATATTGCATTAAAGACATGGGATACAAAGAAAAGAAAACCAGACATCTAATCTGTTTGAATGAGAACATCTTACATATTAATAAATCCAGATTGAATGCCTTCAGCAGTGAAAGGCACTATGGGAAAAGAGCTACACATTGTTTCAATTGCTCCTACCCTGTTATCACTTCAGGCACAAGATGGAAAAACAGGTAGACGGCCTCAACTTTGACCACCGCCTGCCGTCCCCCTCCTCCCCCTCATCCCTCAAAGCTGTGGTGGGAGAACTTTGCCCCCTCTTCGTCTCTCATCCTTCCTCTCCTCCTCACATCACGCAAGTCCCCCCCCCCCTCATCAGCGAGCCTGAGGGAGAGGATACCTGCGACCAAAGGCCAGTAACATGGCAACAGAGTCAAAAGGCCCTCATGCCGGTTGCACGGCAGGGTGCTGGCATTTACTTCCCCCCCCATCCGCCCACCTTTCTTTTTTATACTCGAGGCCCATAGCTTCAACCCAGGAGCCTAAAGAAATCCTTGCTTTCTCAGCTGCCTTCCTCTTCCCAGAGTTAGGAAAACAATATTCCACAGAAAACAGAGGAAGAGAACTTCCCGTCCTATTGTCTGCTGTGCAGGCCAAAGGTGCTGTTTATCAAACTGCAGGATTCCTGTTTCTAAACACATTTTTGATGGAGAAAAATAAATGATTTGCTCTGGCTCCACACTAGACAGGTACATGTACAGTGAGAACAATGATGTTAACATTCAAGGATATTTTCTCCTTTTGAGAGGTGAAAATATATGTTTGTAGAAGCTTGTGATTTAGGGTCATGGGGGATGCTTGAATCTCTGTGTAAGGCCTTATTTTCACAAACAGTCACAGCAGACGGTATTGTGTCAGAGCCAGGCTTTGACCAGCTGCCTGTTGCTTCACAGTATGTGAGCAAGACTTCCTCCCAGGCTTTAAATGGGTCACATTCTGACTAAAAATGTTAGAAGGTTACAAAATTAGACGATCCAGCTTTTTGGAAACAAGTGACTATATTAAAATATAATGCAATTCAATAGTTGGGCTATAATAGCCCCAGTAGGGTAGAGCTTACTCTCCATGTATCTACAGTTGACATACATAGATTGTATTTGTTTTTTCTCTGAAAGGAAAATATCGTTTTACATGTTGGTGTCTCAAAGGAACAGCTACCTTTCTTCGCTACATTTTCCTCAAGTTTAAAATGACTGACAGCCACCCTGCTGTGCCATTTTCAGTACATGACGCATATGATCGAGTGGAGCCAATCAAAAAGACACTGTCAATCATGCCGAGCTCAGCAAAACATGTAATGAATGGACCAGACTCTGTATTTTAAGCTTGTCTGATAGCAAAAATATACAACAACAACAACAACAAAAAAAGGGGGGGGGGATTGTAATTTTGCCATGTATTGCACATGTATGCAAGGCTTTACTTACTAAACTTAGACTGTGATAATACACATGTTGTGAGTTGTGGTACGTTTTTAATGCTGGATTATACTTGAAAGAACTCATTTGACATATCAAATGTGTAATTTGGAGCTGTGTCTGTATTGCTTTGCGTGTAAGTAGAACCTACTTTCATTGCCATTATCGTTAATATTTATCAGTTAAAATAATATTTATAACGTGTAGTCTTCAGCGTAATTTACTTCAATGTAAATACCCTGAATAATTTTTTTTACGAAAAAAGGTAATGCTTAATAAATGTGTTTCACTAAGCATTTTGCGGATTATGAAATAAATGTGTGTGAATAATTATGATTTTTTAAAGCTCATTGGGTGCTCAAATGCTATTTGACGCCGCAAAGACTACTGCTGCGACACAATCCTAATTTCACACAGAGATTTAAAAAACAAATGACTCCAAAACGAGCGATAATCATGATGATGCACTTTAAGGAACCAAAACAATACTTTGACATTAGGATTTGGTAAAAGCAAGTGCTAACAGTTTTACACGACAAGGAGCTCCATTCATGTTTTTTTTTAAATGTTCTGCCTTTTTCATTTTGTGAGTTTGAGAGAACTAAATTAAAATCAATATCAATGAACTGCATGTTTATTAAGTATGGAAATACAAGACTGTGATATATGATTATCTCTGTTTAATTAGTCCAACACAGAGTGGCACAAATGCAAATCAAAGACATCTTGATGCCATTAAAGAGAAACTCGTATGCCGCACTAAAATCATGCACCCATTTGGAATTTCCATATTCAATGTAATCAAAGATGGATACAAGCTTAGTGTTAAGGCACCTGTTGCAGTAATGCATTATTTTCGATCTACAGCAATCAAAAGCACAATGTATACTATTCCCTGCTTTGCATCCGACCTACAGGAGATTCCTGCAAAACACGATGTACCACAATATCTTCAGAGACGTGTAGTGCTTATAATCTTGCTTAGGGAGATGCTAACCCCACCATCTTGTAGAGCACTCAGTGACAGAAGGAGAAGGACTCACCCGGAGGGAAGGAGCCGGTGGCAAGCACATCGATCAAAGACATGGGAAATGTCAGACGCCAAGTACGAGACAGAGTTTTTATGCAGGCCTCACGTCTGCTAAAACTACACCTCACAGCAATTACTGCGAGTAAGAATGCTCTTTGTGCTTGTAGAGCAAAACAAACAGTGAGAGCAAATCAAGCCATAAAGTCGATGAGAGTATTCTTTACAAATATGTGTCCCTTATCAGAATGTTTTTTTTTTTATCCGAGGGGAAACTGGGTTCCTTGACAGTCGCTGCAATTTAAAATAAAAAATGAAAAGTTAAATAATTTTTTTTAAATACAAACAAATAAAAAAATGTATATCAGAAAATAAATAGAATAAAGATGTGCATATAAACATATAGGTTAAAGTGCAATAAAAGTAAAATAGAAGACATATATATTTGTATTTAATTAAGAAGGTATCCAAGACCAAATGTGCAATAAAAAGATAAATATCAAATAAATAAGCATAAAGATATGTATATCAAAGAAGTAAAATAATAGATGAATAAAAAAATGATAGACTACTTCAAACGCAACCATTTCTGACAACAGCTATGGATGCATTAGCCTACTGATAATAAGCATGATTAACATTATAATTAGCAAGGTCCTTCTGAAAGTCATCTTTGCTTCTCTGCATGGCCCTACTTTCTCAGGAACTGACACTGTTTACCTATAGGCCCCAGAAATGTCCCAAATGTTAACGAATAATTGCAGTGAAAGCAAATGGCAAACTAATTACTCTCCCATTCTGAGAAATGTACGGTCATGCAGTCGAGAGCCCCTGCAGGATGCCACTTCACTACTACACAGTGAAAACATATTCCGCCTTTGCTATTAAACATAAACAAGAGGCTGTAGAGGAGAGAATAAAAGTTTCACTGGCTAATAGAGTGGTATAGGAATGAGTCCTAAACTCGTTTGCATTATAGCATTTCCGGTTCCCTTGTCTCAAACTCAATCGTTTTAAACGTGTTTCGTGCTAGATGCCTAAATGAAGGTTTGTGGTTATTAATAAAGTTTATCACTTTTACGCGTTTAAAAAAAAAAAGGCAGTTGTTTAGGAGTTTAGGACTACTAAACCTAATCATTCCGAACAGAAGCCACATTTAGCTAAGCTGTGACGCAAAGTAATGGGACCGCTATGTAGTTCAATTATAAGCCAACGATAGCTTTTTACTTCTGGTGACTGTATTTTCACTAACTATTAGAAGTGCTGTTGATTTGTGGAGATTATACTGCTAAACAAAAAGTTCCATTGATTTTTGTAGAGCAAGCTCTTGCAATGCTAACTTCTGGGCCGGCCTTCAAAAAGAAGTCAACACTGCACCACTATTGCTCATTCCCTATGTGTTATAAGCAATATCAACGGGCATAAGTTGAGCATGAAATCTATTCGTTTTTAAGGGATTTAAGGGATTGTCACACAACAGTGGGGCTGTGTTTTTGTGTTTAAATTAGCTTGCCATAAGTAGTTCAGCTCCACTGTTCAATACTTTCATCCCTTCTAAATATGCAAAAATGTATGTTTTCCAATCACGTGCACTTCTGGTAACAAGAGAAGACATCTACCAGCTTGCTGTATGGATGTGCTGAATCAATTTCACTCAATAAATCCATATTTGTTTCAACATTAACATGCAAAACCGAAATAATATGCAATAAGAACAACCTCTCTTGTTACTGTCCTCCACCAAAAATAATTTGTTTCACAGATTATTTATTTTTAAACTGAAAATGGGTGTGGTAATAACCATGATTTAAACATACATATATATATATATATATATATATTGATAGTAAATATGACACATATGATTATATTCTCCCAATACTCCAGTGCCTCTAAATAATTCTCTGCTTCTTTACATTCTCCAATATCCTACACACTTTTCTTTTTAATTTAATTTGCAAAAAAGCACAATAAAAAGTCAAAGATAATTTTGATATTTCAGTCATTAATTATTTTTGACCAAATGAATTGCATGGTAAAGTCTAAAGATGGGCTGCCCTTATACTGACATTTCATTCTGACTTGTAAATTTGGTTTTATGTTTGATATTTTAAAAACTGTTATATTATGTATAGGGGCGACTGTGGCTGTGAGGGAGTGTGGTCGTCTTTCAACCAGAAGGTTGTGGGTTTGATCCCAGCCCATGCAGTCAACATGTCGATGTATCCTTGGGCAAGATACTTAACCCTGAGTTGCTCCCGATGGCGTGGCCAACGGTGTGTGAATGTGTGTGAATGTTAGGTCCTAGAGTAAGGTACATGTAGTATGTAAAGCGCTTTGAGGGGTCTTAAAGACTGGATAAAGCGCTATATAAGTACAGTCCATTTTACCATTTATTTACAGTTCAGTTACAGCCCCTTGAAAATCTGGAGAGCCCAACATTTTATTTTTAGTGCTTTGAATATTACTGGGCTTTTTTTATGCATCCATGCATCTACATTCAGTTGCTTTAATGCTTAATTTTTTTTTTTTTGCTAATGTGAAAGCCCGTGGCTAACACTCCTCTTGACAAAAGAGATGAGCCGGGCTTGTAAGGTGCAGCTGAAACCACTCCAGGCTGGACTCACATCCTTTCTGCCCTCAACAGTGGGTGCCATATTGTAATCAAACAATGTAAGAATTGGGGAAATAAGGGGAGTGTAATGAAGGCCGCACTCGATGACACCACGTTTGTAGCTGTAATTTAAAAAAGGCAAAGATATTCTATAAGGGCCTCAACAAGCCCCTCATTTTATGAAGCACAACCGTACTGAGCTGAATGATGTCATTTGAATATCGTGTCAGTTTAAAGGTGGTCTACTGGGACAATAATGTGGTCACTGACATTTAATTGGAGGACAGAAACAGGTAGAGAGAAACAAAAGAGAGGAGGGGATTTGTGTGCCGACCTCACGTTTTTCAAAGAGATAAATAAAAGATGATAAACATGCATTAGAGGGGCCATTTTGTCTAGACTCTTCTTTCTTTTTTAGTCTTTGAGAAATATGTCTCTAAATTTAGCAACAGATTTATCAAGCCCAGGCAATTCAAGGGAAAAGGGGGACTTGGGAATAGAGAGAGCAAAAGAAAGAGACAAGGTTGAAAGGTATCTAAAAGACAGGTGCGGCAGACAAAAAGATGGAGGGGAGCATTGTCTGTGAGATCCTGTCCATCACCTGTCACTTTTTAGAAGGAAAATACATCTCCACTAATCACACACACACACACACACACACACACACACACACACACACACACACACACACACACACACACACACACACACACACACACACACACACACACACACACACACGCGGAGAAAGAGATGTGAATTTCAATTAAGCAGGTAAGGAAATTAAACTAGTGTTACAGTTATAAAGTCAACCAAGCAGATAAAGACTCCAATACTGAGGGATGAGACCGACAGATGGAGTCACATACACACAAATATGCTACGACCAACAGGCAGAGAAAAGAATGAAGGTCAAAAGATTTCACGTTCAAAGCTCTTATGCTCTTAATTTCTGTCTACTTTTTTCACTCTGTAAAGTCAAATGGAGGGCCTCATTAAGTGACGTCACATATAACTAGCAATAATGTTAATGAACTCTTTGCCACTATTTACTTTTAATGCATTCATGAATGCTCGTGTTGGCTGTTTTTAATTCCCAGTGGAGGTCCTGTCTACTTTATGCAAATGTAGTTCTTCATACAACGTGACTTGCCACTTCAAATCTGTGTGCTCTTTTGAAAAACTTTAGATTAGCCAGCTAAGTTTAAAGGGGAGATATTGTTAACATGTTCCCATTAATATATTTATTGTAGGTTTTTACTAAAACATGTTTACATGCTGTGTTATTTAAAAACACATAATCTTTCATATACTGTCAATCTGAATATATCTGTTTTCAGTCTCTGTCTGTTTTAAGATAAGATAAGATGGACCTTTATTAATCCCCTTGGGGAAATTCAGAAGTTTAACAGCAACAGGGTAAGTCTCTTTAAGAAAACCCTTCTGAAAAAGCCAAGTCTGTTCTGATGCGAAGATATTTGCATCTTTACAGATTTTTGTAAAACGTATTTTCTAATAAGTCTGCATTTGGCATTGATGAATCCCATGTTTTCTTACCTACACTGCCCAAAAAAAACCGACTTTATTAGTAGGATGGCATCTGCATATATGCAAACGTACAGTATGAAAGTGAAAACAGAAGTGTCTTTTCATTATATGTCCTCATTAAAAATGATTACTTCTTCTTGGTTTAATTACTGTCAGACATACAGCATTAATGTCAATGTCAGAGAGAAGGTTTCTGGACAGAGCACCGTGTTTTGTAATTTGAGAACAGGGCCAACACAATTTAGTTTACACACTTCCTGCCATGTCATTCAAATGCTAACTAGGGGTCAACTTTTAATAGGGAAGAACTTCATTAAATATAAAGTGTTTTTACAGTTCTGGCTAGTTTCCCCCGCCTGCTCTTCATTGTGGCCCTCCATTTGCAATGAATGGAATCTTGTCATTCACCACTCTGTTTTACTGATTCAGCCTCTCTCCTCTCCTTTGGTGTCAAATGACCACACAGACCGCGAAGTTGCCCTTGTTTCGATGCGACATTTACATGGGAAGCAAATTCTCCAAAGGAGCAAAGTGGACCACAGTTGCACTCAATACAACTAAAATGTTCTTTCTGTAGTCCTCACCCCGAAAAAGCTCCATGATCTGTCAGCACAAATCGCTACAGCTTAATGTTCAAAAGTTAAAGATAAATGACTGCATGTTTGCATACAAATTAAATATTCTTCCATTGCATAAAGTCAAAATGACCTTGTCTACTAAGATTCATCTGAGGTTGGTGTTTATTAATTTACCAATGCACTAGGGTTGTGCGCCTTCACTGGTCTCACGATGCATAACAATGCATTGCATTCTCAATTTTCTATATTACTGCACATGGCTTCTTTTTCATCAATGAATACATGTACTCCCTTTTTATTATTTAGAAAGTGCGTCAGAAATCAATAAGTAAATCAATTGTATAGGTCTAGCCTCCCTATATCTGTGTGTGAAGTTGTACCATTCTCAAAAACTAAAAACGAATACTTCTGCAGTCTAGCTGCAGCTTCTAGCAACAGTCTTCTGCTCAAAAAAAGACACTGAATGTGGCATCACAAACAGGACTTGAGTCTGAACACAGCTGACAACAGGAGTATTTACAACAGCATATAAAAACAAAAATAGTGCATGTGGGTGCACATTTACATTCTCTGTCTTACTGTTACATTAATCCCATGAATGTATGAGATTAAATTAGCTATATCGTATCTCAATCACTGATTAAGTGATTAATAATGTTTTTATCAGGTTACTATCAGCCTGCAGTCTTTCCCCTATATACATTCAGCAACGGCGCGGCGCGGCTGCTACGGAGCGCCAGCCAGGTACCACATTAAAATAATACTTGGTGCTTGCGTCATCGCCAAGGACAGTACAAAAAAACAGTTTCAAAGGGGAGTGATTAGTAAAATATGCATAAAGAAAAAGAAAGAATGCTAACTAGGTAACATAAGATAAGAATAAACAAGTTTAAATGATTTGTTATTGGTTGTGATCANATGAGATGGATTAGATTTTTTCATCTTGGTGTTTTCTCTATCGTGTGAGCTCCACACGTTCACTCTATACAGTGTTGTTTACATTCTGTGATGCGCGAGCTGATGCTCGCGCATCACAGAATGTAAACAACACTGTATAGAGTGAACGTGTGGAGCTCACACGATAGAGAAAACACCAAGATGAAAAAATCTAATCCATCTCATTTACCGACGAACATTTCTACTAAAGACCGGGCAAAAAGTGGGGGGAAACTATTCTGCACCCCGTGCAACTGTGTGTTGGAGCATAAGAGAACATCGACGGTGACGACCCACTTTGATTCATTCAAACATTCGAAAATGCTTTCTGCTGCTGCGGACAAGAAAGCCAAACAACGCACGTTCACTGAGGCATCAACATCCAAAACCCTTTCGAGGGCTACAAGAAACGAGGTGATTAGCCTACAAGATTGAAGCTGGTCAGATAACGAACGAGTAAATGAAAACAGAATGAGGCGGAGAAGTGTGTGTGTGTGTGTGTTTGTGTGTGTGTGTGTAAGATTAAAATAGCCCAATTGCTTTTACAATAAATAAACATTGAATGTGTTTAATTGTAGTAAAGGGGTTTAACGTTAGTGGCAGGTTGTGTGTGAGAGAGAATAAAGCTCAATATTTAAAAAAATTGTTATTCTTTTTCCCCACATATTTAGCATATTTCGCAACTTTCCGCATATTTCGCAACTTCCCGCAATTTCACCGCATAAAATCACATAAAAACCCCGCATATTTAATCGCATAATCAAGGAATTTAGCCCGCATAATCAAGGATTTTTGCCCGCGTTTTTCTGGAGGGTCTAAAAAGGACAGGATGATGGACTTTGTGTTTAAGTGATTTGATCATCAAAGGTAGGCAAGTCATTTTCAATGTGGGCCGCCGTGCCGACTTAATTCATTTGTAATTGTTACTTGGCTGTGGGTGCCCTGTCATGATAGGTGTTTATATAAATGGTGTTGTTTCGTGTGGTAGTTCATTGATGCGTTTTGCACATTTTGCACCCCGGGCCGCGTCTATCGTTATTCCAACCCAGTTTAGATTCAACCTCTCCCACTTCCGCATTACGCAAGGATCGACGTAGCTCTACGCGATAGCGTCATAGACACACATATATATATAAAACAGTATCATGAACTAATGCTGTGTGTGTATAAATGAATGAATACATCTGTGTGTATAAATGAATAAATGCATGTGAGTACATATAAGTGTGTGTTTATATATATATGTTTATAAATGAATAAATGTGTGTGTATATATATTAGTATCATTAAATAATGCTGTCAGATAAATGAAGTAGGCTACACAGTAATAGTCAAGGTTATATTCAATATTCTGCACTTACACCAGCTGAGATGATAAAACACCAGTAATACAATCTCAGGACTCTGGATCGTTTACTTTCAGTCAACAAATCCTTTGGAAAGACAAAAAACAACTATTCAATATCCTGCTTTACACCGCGACCGCTATAACTGCCGAAGATGAAGTCTATGACGCTAAAGCTACGTTCTTGCGTAATGCGAAAGTGGTTAAATCTAAACTGGGTTGGAATAACGATAGACGCGCCCCGGACAGCCCCAGCCCAATTTAACCCCTGGGTATTTGAGAGGGAGCTCCTATATGGCATTACCCCGCTGAAGCTCACCAAAGTTTAATATATTTCATAGTTCAAAGTTTTGTCAATTGATTTGTTTATTGGTCAAATACTGGTTTCTAATGGTTTCTGAGGAGTTTTACTGGAATGAAAGAGCACAGAGTACAGAAGCAAAAAAGCAGCATACTGCATTAAACCTGACCTTCACAGAGAGGTTGAAGTTCATGTGGAAAGGAGGCTTCAGTAGTCTGTCTGCACTCTGTTTAGTTTTGCTATCTTACAATCAGTATAGTAAATGTGAGGTAAAGTGTGTTGCCAATGTAACCGGTTAGAACTCAAAGTTGCGATGAGGTCTTAAAATGTATGGAAAGGGTCTTAAAAAAGGTCTTAAAAGGTATTAAATTTGACTTCAGGATTCCTGCATATACCCTGTATATGTCTTAAGTGTAATCTGGCTTGGCTTCCTATTTTGTATGGACATGCTTTTATTTTGAAGGAGAGTTAGCGCTGTTGACAGGAAGTTGTTGTTGCTATGGAAATAACGTGATATCTACATATAAAGACGGAGAAAGTAAACGATAACGTTTATGGTTAAGTGTTAGCACCCCCCGAAGAGGCACAAGCTCTTACGTTGATATTGGAGATTTCAATAAATTCAATTTGGCTGCTGCCACAAAAAACGAATAACGAAATTGAAACCCGAACTCCAACGAACGAATATTCGGATATTCGGGTACAGCCCTAGTCTGTGGCGGGAAATGTACTCTGCTTTTGATGCGATGAGTTTCCTTTACTATAATTCATAATTCAAACTTAAAAACCCAGCTTTAAAAAATGGATTCCACCATTTCTGTGTGGCTTTAAACTTAAGATACTCTTGGCTTTTTCAGCAGAGATATAAATCTTATAATGTGCTGTTTTCATGTATTGACCTGCCCCGTCACTAAATGTCAAGTGGCATGGGAACAGTTGCATGTTATAAATGTTTAAGCTTCAAATGTTTTATTTACACTTGGGTTAGATACCAGAATAAGAGCAAATGTTGTAGCTGAATATTAATGTGAGCAGAGCAAATATGCTATCACACCCTAAAGTAATGAACACTTGCTGAAACAAAGTGAAGACTGGTATTTACTGCTTCAAAGTGTAGGTCACCCCGGCTCTAAATCAGCACAAGAGAGCCCTTTTCTTTTCACTGGGAATGTGTCCATCAGTGGAGGCAAATGACAAAATATTTGGGGGAAATTTCAACCGAGCAAAGAAGAAAGAGAGGCCCCCCCAGGGGATACACATCTGACTTCAATTTCACTCTTGTCAGGTAGACATAAGCTGAGGGGCACACACAGCAACAGAAAGTCAGACAAAAAAGAAAGAAAGAAACAAAGCGAGAAGGAAAGTAAGCAATAAAATCATTTAGTTGTTTTTAGAAAATGAGTAGCCCATTTTTCCAGCCATCTCTTGTGTCTTGCTGCTTTTACTTTCAAATCCATCTATAAAGACATGCCTTTTCCGTTTATTTCAGCAGCCAGAACAAGCAGGAGTATTATCCCTTGCGGTTTATTTGAGTCCTTAACCTTTGACCTCCCCATTGGCAAATAACAGAACAGCCTTTGCCCTTTGCGTGTTCACGTTTTGCAGCTTTGATAAGTGTGAGTGAATCTTGCTTATGTTTGATAAACCTCAAAAGAAGAATTACACGCACAGCAGAGGTTACGCTAGTGATTCCTCTCAGGTCTATTTGAGGGAATAACTGCTGATAGCAGAGGCTTTGATCCGTAACCTATTGTGAAGTGTAAAATCACAAGTGCTCTGCATTTTCTTCCTTTGACAGTGCTGCGGTAAATACATTCTCAGCTGCTTATCATATTGTATGTGGGATCTAAAGGTGCTGGCTAAGACTGGAGTGTAGGGCATTCTAAATATGGCACTAGGTAAACAATTTTGCTTTGGATGATTGCTTTGCCCTGTGACCTTGAGTTTGGTGGCTTTTATCCTAGATGATAATACACTTCCTGGTGAATTTGGTTTCCCCCCCTTGCTCATGATAGTGTGCTGGTATTATTGGGGTGATAAGTCGAAGTTAAACAAGCCAGAGTGGATCTGCACTTAATGTTTTTACCTTGTATTATCCACGGGACTAAGCTGAGGTGCACTGGGAGTATTTAACGCTCTGCAGTGCTTGTAGGAATTATAACCGAGGCTCAGTATTTCCCCTGTCAGAGAGGAACGGGAGAGAAAAGGACAGAGGGTGAGTGAGAATAAAGAAAAAGGACGAAGAGAGGTAGAGGGAGTCCTGTGTTGTTGGCAACCACAGGCTATATCCGGGCAGTCCGCAGAGACGCGGAACGCTTTGTCTCCAGCGTCATTTGCGGCTTAAACAAACAGGTGTGATGCAAGAGCTCTCTCGAACAAACACACGGCTGCTCTTCAAAGTGGAGACAGGAAGAGACGCCGTGCGTGGGGAGTGGGAAGAAATAATGGGGGAGGCATGGGCAGTCAAGGGGAGCTAAAGCACATACGTGGTCGGGAGTTGAGTACAACAAAAATATTTTTACTCCAAATTTAAGTTAAATCAGTTCTTCGCTACACTCTTCATTTTAGCTTTCGCAGTTTGGAAAAATAAATGTGTCCTTTTTCTCTCAACTAAAAATGTCTGTTTTCTTTCTCTTTCACACTAGTGCTGACAACCTCTTACCTTCTCTTCTACTTCATCACTCTCTGTCTCTCTCCCTCCCTCCCCCTCTCTCTCTCGCTCTCTCTCTCTTTCTCTCCCTCTCTCTCCCTCCCTCTGTGGCATTGTCACTTGAATCAGAAGTTGAGTGCTGGCTAAGTGAAGGGGTACACAGCGAGTCTGCTCTAGACAGGCCTGAGTGCTACTGCACTGCTTTGCTGCTTTTCTCCACAGAGCCTTGATTCAGCCCCCGCTGTTGGGGAGGGGGGGCAGGCCTTGCTCAGCCCCTCCTACTTTCCTGATGAGCGGCATCTTTAATCCCTACAGCCCCTGTCACACTGTCCCGAAAATTGACACCAGATGGACACAAGATAAAGGAAATGTTCAAATTCGGCTCTGATCGTAACAACATCGGGCCATTCGTGAGGGCATCTTAAGCTATCGTATGACCGCCGGTGGAGTTTCTCAGGCTCCGGCAGCAACTTCGTGAGCGGTGGAAAAATATTTGGCATGGCAAAAAATTGCCGAATGACCTTGCGAAGGTTCATTTTCGTGTTGAATTCGTGTGTCCATTTTGCCCTTCGTAAGGCCATCGTGAGGGCATCTTGTCAAATCCTCCTCTTCGTCTGATCATCGGTGCCATCGGGCATTTTTCGCCTCACGAAGACAATACGAAGGAAACAAGAAGCTGCCTGATTGTCTTAAGAAGGCAACACGACTACGTGAAGCCCTCGCAAGGCCGTCGTGTAGCCATCGTATTATAGTACGATGACATCGAGATTAACTCCAACAACCTTTGCCACAGAAAAATATGACTTATTGCGCAAAGTTTTTTGTCCCAACGGTAATTATTGGTCAAATTGGGTTTCACCCTCCCTGTCCTCCTCCGAGAAATTCTTTCCCTTTAATGGGTCCCAGACAACTTCCGCCCTTTTAAGAACAAACAAAACAGCCACTGGTTTTTTTAAATGAATTAAAAGTGGTAGGGAAAACGTTTATTTAAAGAAAAATTTTTTTTAGTCCTTGTTACACTAAAAGA
Organism: Notothenia coriiceps; assembly: GCF_000735185.1. NCBI lineage: Eukaryota > Metazoa > Chordata > Actinopteri > Perciformes > Nototheniidae > Notothenia > Notothenia coriiceps. The sequence goes on along the minus strand of NW_011336802.1, from coordinate 250,246 downwards.
ACCCTAAAAAAAAAAGAGAGTAAAACAGAAAAGAAAGTACAACTCATAACGGATCCCTATTTAAATATTCCCGGGAAAAGAGAGTAGAAAAAAATTTCACCCCTCTTGACGGTGTTAACCCAACCCGACCTGACTTTATGAAAACAACCGGGGGGGTGACAATACAATACCATTAACATAAATGGTCGTTTTTGTAATACCGGAAACAATAAATCTCCCTGTCCTTTTTTTATTTCCGTTTATAATTTACCTATTTTAAGTTAATTAAAAAGAAGTAACGATTTTACCGAACTAAAGTCGATGGGTTTTTTTCTAACCGATGGACTAAAAAGAAGTCAAAAAAATAAAGTTATAAGGTTTCACTATACCATCTTACCCTGTAAATTTCTTAGAGGAAATTACCAAACTTCCCTTTTGACCATATGTGGTACAAAGGGTTTGAGAAATAAAGTGTGTAAAACATCCCTTTGTTTTTTGGATATATTTAAATAAATTTTTTTTGGAAACGTCTAATTAATCTTAATCAAACGGGTCATCACACCCTTTAAAGGTAAATCCAAACAAAACCGAACCCCAAAATACGTTGTTAACATAACAAAATTTTTTTTAACATACATGTTTGGGGAGATACATTGTAACCAAGGTCCCGAAAGGGAGGTCAAATGGGATGTTGCGGCAAAAACACCGGGTACATCTTGTCGTCTTTGGGTGAGGTTCACCGATTAGTTTACAAACGGAAGGACATAAAGATAATAGTTTGTTACACTTCCTTCGAACGTTGGTCTTGTTCTGACCCGAGTCAATTTTTGTTTCTGTGTGTCGTGTAAAAGAAGTAAATGGCCCTACCCACTCCCCTCCCGGGTTTCCCCGTAAATCTTTTAACCTCCGCTGCGTTTTTGTTTGACCCGCCTCCTCCCCTTCGGGGTTTTTCCCGTTTTTGGGGTCCCCAAAGAAGGACCAGAAACGTCACAAACCCCCGTTGGCCGGTGACCAAAAAAGGTAAAGTTAATAAGGTAATGTTTTGTTGGTTTCCTCCCCCTCCCGCCTAATCTGCTATTTCTGCGCGGTTTTTGAAGCTTGGGGAGGGGGGTTCTATCCGGGGGGGTTGTCTTACACTAACGAACGACAATCACCGTATCGTCGGAATGGAAAAGAAATGAAAACCAAGAACCCCATCGGGGGTGACCGTCTACCTTATTTTTTCTGTTGGGGGGGTGATAATTAACAAAAGGGCCTACCAATTTCAGCTCCCCGATACCCTCCACTACGTTCCCCTTACTTTCAAAGAAAAACATCAGGTTTTGGGGGCCCTTTCAATTCCCGTAGGGGCTTTTCCCAAGGGGAACTGGTTTTTTTCGGTTTTTTGTCCTGAAAAGGTTTAACTCCCTAAAACCAAACTTATTTGTCTTTCTATCGAGGGAAACTTGCAATACAAAATTTGTCCCTACAGGAAGGTTTATAATGGGTGGGTGAAGAATTATATATTTTTTTCGAATTTTCCGAACGTAAGAAAGCACAATTTTGTTTGCCGGGTTAGATTACCGCCATGAAAGGAAAAAAATCGGTTGAATTCTCGAAGGTCCTTTAAAGTGGTTTCACCCCATACACCGTCCTTTGTGAAAGGAAAATTCCAACACCAATTGGGTTGTCTTGGTAAAAAATGGGAGGTCCGTAAAGGGGATGAGTATAGGGCCCAATTTCCCTAAATAAGATGGGGTGTATTGAGATGTTTGTTCCAACCTTCCCCCCGTTTAAAGAGGGTGCCCCTTTCGGTTCTTTTTTGCCGTTAGGGTACAAATGTTCACGTTAAGTGGGGTAGGGGGGATTCCCGGGTCATAAGAAAGGTTTCACCCCCACCCCCCCGCGTTTCCGTACCCTTTGTCCCCGCTCTTCCCTTTCCTCCTTTTTAAACAAAATTTTTTTTTTTAATTTAAGTCCTTAACTTCCAATAACTAAGCTTTTATATAACTATTTTGGTCATGTTTCAACAACCACAACCCCCCAGGGAGGAACAAAGGTTAAAGGTAAAGAACACAACCAACACACTGCTTTTTTGTTAAAACAACAACGCACGCGCCTCTCTCTCGTCTCTCTCGCGTGGCAAATGGTCCTCTAACAACCAACCCCAATCGAAAGAACCCAAACCGACGCTCGACCCACCCCGGCGCCAGAGTTTGTAAAACCCAGGGGTGGCTAATACATTGCTTAAATAAAGGGCTCCCCCGTTGGTGCAAAATACTAGAATATCAATATTTTTTATTTCCTCCCTTATTTTTACTTTTTGTCCCCATACTTTAATGATAACTGACTTTTTTTTTTTCTTATGTCAAATTTTGTTCCAATTGAGACAAAAAATGCCAAGACAAAAGTACACCCCCAAACCTCTCCTCCATTAGGTATTCTAGAGAATTAAAAACGCGAGAGTTTCAACGGTTGGCTAACGACGAAAATTGAAGGTTATAAAAATTTTTTTTTTAAGAAGGGCCCCCTCCGTAAACCGGGGCCCTGGGAAGGATAACAAACTCCAGGGGGTGTTGGTGGTGGATAATTTTTTATCGTGGAAATGGGGACGAATGTTGGATAAAAACCGACAACTCGACTAATAAGTTCGGAAGTAACATTTTTGGGGTTAGGGGCCCATGCAACACATTATAACCGGGCACCCCTAACAACCGGGCATCCCCTTTTTGTTAAAGGTGGACCAGCGCTGGCCAGGTAATTACCTTTTGGTATTTTAACCAAATCGTTGGGAGATACCTTTGCAGGTTTTCCGATTGGGGGGGTGTCCGGGGTGGGGGTTTGTTTTAGTATGACGCGGGGGGTGGGGTGACTCCCGGACCTTGGGGCGGGACTAAACTTCTTTAAACACGGTCACCGTTTTTGGGTCCAAATAAACATCGGGTTGATTTACTATTCTGTGGGGGAAAAAACGGTTTATAGCGTAAAAGAAAAAAAGGGAAAAAAACGTGTGTCTAACCGGTTTACTGGGTTTCTATATATGAATAAACCAAAGATCCCGGGTTTTTCCCTAACCTGGTGGTTAAACATAAATAACATAAATAAAAAAAAACTCGGGGTTGGTGTCTGAATACCCCGCCCCGTTAAACAAAATAACGTGTGCAAAGATCGGTTTCCTTTACGAGGAAAGTATAACTACATTAAATTAAATGTACAAATTGGAACCGGGTAATGTACCTGATAAACACAACCCCCCGGGGTGGAAAAAAGTAAAGGGGGACAAACCCCCGTTATTTGTTTTTTGTAAAAGGAATGGGGGGTAGAATGGACCGGGGAAGAACTAGTTGGGTTTAGGCATTTGGTAAAAAGATGGTACAAGACAAAAGTGAAATTATGACCCCCCCCCGGGTTATAAAAAGGGAACCCCGGGTCGTAGGGTGTGATGAATAACCAACATTCCTGACTAAAGCCGAACGGACTTCCCAATTGACGATTCCGGTGACCCCCCAGGAACTCCGCCTCCAAACCCCTTGTTACACCCGGTTGACGAAGATTCTAGTACAGGTCTTTGTTCCGTTTTGTCCTTAGGTTGAATAGTGGGAGTGCAAAGTTTTATAACGGGGGTATCCCTGTGGTCCTTCCTTTAGTCCGAGAAAAACCGGTCAGAACAATTTTTCTCCTTTAGGCCCGTGGGAAAGTTCTGCGCTATCAATAACCGGAGTCATATATTCACTTTTGGTCCTGTACCATCCAACGAAAAACTGTATCCAATAAAATCAAGCGGCTGTCGGTTACAAATCCACCCCGACCCGGTAAATGTTCAAGTCAGAGGGCCCGTTCAGGGAGCACAATATCTACTCCTTATAAGGTTTTCCCATTCCTACACTGGTATTAACCACTTACTCTATTTTATTTATCTTATTTTGAGTACCCCTTATTTTTACGAGGTGAAGGAGCGTTTTCAAGCTCTTCATCACCATTTTTTTTTGAAAGTCCTCTTTCTTTCCTTGTTTTCTTATTTACTAAATTTTAATCATTTGGGTTTGTTTGAAGGTGGTTTAATCTAGTTTGTCTCAACCCTACCCTGATGGTAATTCCCGGTATTGAAAAACCAAGGGAAGATGGTTGGTAGATAGTAAGTTTAGTGTTATACACCATTGATACCTTTCACGTATTCAACCTGTCTATCAACTCAATTAACCCATTGGTGGTGTAATTTTATCAACATTAACACCTACCTCTTAATAAGATTATCCGAAAAAGACCAACAATAAAAGTTAAGAAAGAAAATGTGATTATGGGGTTTGAATCTTTATTGATGTGTGCGGGGTTCGAAACTCAACATCCCCTATTTTCCTATATTTGGTTTTCCCGTCAAGGTTGTGTTTTCCCCCCGTTTTAAACCAGTCACTATTGAAAAAAACACGGCCATATATCTTATACGCCTCCCCAGACCCTGTTTGAAGGTTTTTGTTTTTCGAAAGTTTAGAAAAAAGACCAACAGAGTAAAACAAAGTTACACGCGGATTAATCTTTTTTGGCACAAAGAGAGCGGTTTGGTTTTGCACACTAAGTGCTTACTTTACTATATCTGCGCGCCTCGTCCAAAATAGTTCCCGAAGTGATGTAGGATCTAATTGGAATGAACCTATTCCGTGTCCAAAACCTTGTATAATAAGGGGGCATTAAATGTTGTAGTAGTGGGCTGGATCTTAATGTTCGCCCCTCACTTATCTCACGCCACAACGTCGCCTCCTCCCCAGATTGTGTCCTCAACGAAATAATGTGTCCGTCCCTGTGGGGTGGGGCCGTAAGATATAGGAACGGGTATTTTAGGGTCGGTGGGGATAGACGATGATGACCGGTTTATTGCACGAAAGGGGATACAGGCCGTCTAAGAAAAGTGACTGCGTAAATTAAGGTTTAAATGTATAAGAGTATTAATTTCCGAGGTGATTTTAACTAATTTATCGTGAAAGATCGCTCGCAAATTCTCCCGGGGTCCGGTCAACAGCTGTCGTAGCCGCGACATGCGTGTGAATGAGTACTATATAGTCACGACAAAGACAACACTTACCATTGAGAAACAGCAAACGTGAATTATTTGATACGTTAGGTTAATCGCGGCCACGAGATGTCTGTATAACTAATCACACAAATGAACTGGTATTGATGCATACATACAAGCAGGAACAGAGCCGGTCAATCGCCATAAACCCGGTTGTTCTTCCCATTACCCAAAAAAACCAAACAACGAAATATATGTTGGGTTGGTAGAGGCGACTTTCGGAGGAGAAGGTGTTATTCGTGCAGAGAGAACCAGGAAACAACGATATAAGTGGACCAGCTCCCCGTCGACTTCAAGAAGTTAGCCTTCTCCCATGGCTATATTCGTTGCGTGACCCTCTATGCTCAAACCCGAGCACGGTCTTACTTAATACTCAACAACTAACTATCCTTCCTCCACAGACTCTCCACTGTGACCCAGTGACGTAGATCGAGGTGAACAGACACGACGGGATTTGAATACACCCCGTTCTCAATATGCTCGCAGGAGCGCAAAGTAGTACTTTAAACTCTCTAATTGGATTTGTTGTGGTGTAAATCTCCCGGAGTGGAGTAGTGGTAAAAATGATCCCAAACAACGATGTTAAACATATGTTTCAGCCCAGGGAGTGCGGGCCTTGTAGCGACTTAGTGTGTAACTTCCCTTACTTCCCGGTCTTCTCTTTCCACCGGTCCATCGGTGAAAGGAATGGATTCACGACACCCTTATTACAATTTTATTGAACGTTCGTTAGATAGAACTCTTTGTCGTAGTGCTGCGTTACAATATTTGTCGATACATTCTGAATATACAAGGGGAGGAATTTGGGAATGAAGTTCAGGAAAATGTAAATTATGATGAATCAGTCCATAGCGGGGAGACTAATCAATGAGCTGGTTTACTATAATACACTTTTCTCTTGTTGAAGCTATTAGTCGGAGTGATCTCGACACCAGTACCAAGACTATATTATCTCATAATTGTCTTTTGTCTATATATTAGTCTTGTCACATTAAACACAAGTCAAGACGAGAAGTGTCTTCAAAAACGGATAGAGTATTATATACATGGTAGTAAATAATGATATAACAGCAACATTGGAATAAACTCCTTGGATAAAACATCGTAACGTGTATTCCCATGAGTATTCCGAAAATGCTATTTGTCGGAAGTGTTTTATTTTCGTAGATTTACTTTGTCCTTTCAATTGATATTTAACGTGTAAATTCTGTATGTGGACGTTGCTTTCATTGTTTTTGTTACATTATAGGAAAGGCAAAGTGTCTGTGTGTTTAACCACATAATTGATGATTATACAAATGTTAACTAAAACAAACAC
>NW_011336802.1:211974-243857 GCF_000735185.1 Notothenia coriiceps | reverse complement strand
TGGGGATCTGTTGCCAGTAGTAAAATTCCACTGTACGACCTGGTAATTCAACTGGGAAACCATAAATGTTGAGCACCCTCTATGAAAACGTCAAGCTAACCCACACGCCCCCCAACAAAAATCTCTGGCGCCACCAACTGAGCCCTCGCAACCCCGATTTGAAGAAATGTGCAGTGCAAACATGGCTCATTGTAGCCACTATGATAAGACACCTCTTTTGCCAATATCAGCATTTCTTTATTTTTCCTTTTTTTGCCACAGATTGCCAAGTGGACAAAGTGATTATAACCTTATTGTTCTAGGCAAAGGGATTGCACAATTGTATTATGTAATTTATTTTTTTGAGCACACGACTTATGGGAGCATTGTTTGATGGAGCATTGTTATAGTATCACTGTTCTCACGTTCATATTGATGTATTTAATACATGTTAACTTGGCCCATTACATGACTATTTGTGTTGGGGGGGGCCCGACTTTTTTCTTCTTTCCCCTGTTTTGGGAGCAATAACAAAACATTCATAACCACTCTTACCTGCCCTCTGATCAACCAATCGTAACCATCTACCATGTCTGTTTTCACTTAATACTGAGGCCAATATCCTGCCAAGCATCCCAGCATACTATTGTTGTAGACTATAGCTGCCTGAGGTTAACTGCTAAGCACTGCCTGAGGAGTTTGGGAACAATGTGCACTCTTCTAAGATCATGTTCAGAACAAGCAACAGGAATCCACTTATCACCCCCTCACTGTTTCAATATTGCCCCATAGACACAGAAGGAAATCAGCTTCTTTTGGCCAGTCTGTTAAAAGAGGAATCGGCACATTTCAAACAATGATTGCTTTGACTATTAATTTAGTTGCAGCAGGTAGTGGCTGGCTTTATTTTCAATCTCACAGTTTTATCTTGTGAATATCAAGAAGATGACATATTTCTCAGATAATAATAACAGGGAAAACATCCATGGTGAATAGGGTAAAACTTTCAAGCGATAAATATAACATATAACCATACAACTTCCATCCATTAAAAACAGTTGATGGCTTACATTAAGGCTATTTTTGTTTTTACAAGCATTATCTTATCAAATATGTGTAAACTTGGAAAGTGCAAATAGACAGAGTGAGTTAAATAAACACTTAAATGTGTAATGTGGATGAAAAATCTATGCTTTTCTGTTGTCTCTTACACTAATACCCAAAACTAAAACTAGCGACCAAGCTTGAGTTGAGAGATAAGAGTAACCAAAATGGCAAGTTCAACAAGGCCAATGGTGAATACTTTTTTGTGCAGTTATACTTGAGCAAAATGGCGCAACTTCCAAAAAAAATCAAATCTGTTTCTGTTTCTATTTTGTCAATGTGCCATTAACCGTTTCTCTCGCAACACGTGTCGACGAGTGTTTGAGAAGAGCCAGTTTAAAGTCATATCCGATCTTCTTAGATAAGCCAGGCTGACATTTATCCCCATCACATATCACACAATAAACTACAGCGGAGTGAAAGTGCGGTGTGCAGAGCAACACAGTGCTATTACACAGGCAGACACCCACCGCATCATTTATCCTGCCCATAAATCAGCCCTCTGCTCTACTGCACTACCTGCTCCCCTTGTCCCGGCAGATCTCACTGACGTATCATTATATCTCATATAGCTCCACTAAAATAACCTCTAGCGAGCGTAAGAGCCCAGGCCGTGTGAAAAGCAGAAGCTGTACCTTCTCTGCTTCGTCTGTCTGCTTGGATGATGCTTTGCATTAAAGCATCAATTAGGCCTGTGATCTACGCTTGTTGTTTTACTGCCTACTATGTTGTCTCTGTCTCGCAGTAGCGATGAGTAATGTTTTGGGGTTGTATAACACCCCAACTCTTCATAGCAAGTCTAATCTTGTGCCTGTGATATATCACTGCAGGTGAGGGTACCTACAAAATGAGGACATGTTGTAATAATGAGGATTATTGAAAGGCTGAGGTGACACTGGGTCCTGCATCTAGCTCCACTTTGTCTGTGCTGCCTAACTTATGAGGCACTCAGCCCTGAATTTGAATTCTAAACAACCCACTTATGCCCCTCTCCTTACAGTGTGTATGTATTCAAAGCTGGACACCACGCAGCCCTGATCACACATTGGGGAAGAGCCCAGAGAAAGTGGCCAGTGCCTTTCCTTTATCTGGTATTAAGAATTATCTTGGAAGTAGATGTTATAAACACTTGTATAGACTTTATGTTCCCCTAATAAAACCCTTCTTCAAGCCTTTACATTTATTTGAGGGTATGCATTGCCTGCCAATATTTGTGAACAAAATGTGACATTGTTCTGTTAAATAATATTACAGAAAACAGTATTTAATCAAGTGTATTTTTTCATTCATCATTCCGTTTTTCTATTTAATATGTACATATTTTTCTTATTCCTGCAACTTGATTTGAAACTATTTGGTACATTGCCACTAACTCATTCTTGTTACCGTAAACAGCCTTCAAAAATAAAGCATCTAAATAAAACAGGAAGTCTATCTTTAGCATATCAACTGATCTAATATTTGTACTTTGTCAGTTTCACAGAAAGATGGGTTTACATAATATGTTNATAAGTATTTGGTCAATAACAAAAGTTCATCTCAATACTTTGTTATATACCCTTTGTTGGCAATGACAGAGGTCAAACGTTTTCTGTAAGTGTTCACAAGGTTTCTTGTGAACACTTACAGAAAACGTTTGACCTCTGTCATTGCCAACAAAGGGTATATAACAAAGTATTGAGATGAACTTTTGTTATTGACCAAATACTTATTTTCCACCATAATTTGCAAATAAATTCTTTAAAAATCAGACAATGTGATTTTCTGGATTTTTTTCCCCCCCTCATTTTGTCTCTCATGGTTGAGGTATACCTAGGATGAAAATGACAGGCCTCTCTCATCTTTATAAGTGGGAGAACTTGCACAATTGGTGGCTGACTAAATACTTGTTTTCCCCACTGTACTTAGTTTTAGTGCACATCGACACATTCTTGGTACCTGTGGTTAAGAAAGAGGACAGTATTTGAGGCTGCGTTTCATGACAGTTTCAAGACAAACTTGCCAAATCGTTTTCCCTCCTAGTTGATTTGATCAACATATAAACCACAAATTGAGAGTTACCTCACACAATATAGACTACACTGTCAAGATGATGTGTTGAACCAGGCAATTCAATGAAAAAGCCGACATACTGTAGGATTCAACATTTTTAATCATTTTGCAACTTAGGATGGAGATGCCTCATTTTGGCTTATTGGAGAGGAAATTTGCCTGTCAAGATTAGATCAGTTTTCTTTTAATATACATCCACAGCTGTTTCTCCAGGAAATTGCTATTTTATTTATTATTTATTTATTGGTTTAATAGATTAAATAGACTTTGGAAATGAAACGCCTTTCCCTTTTCCCTTTTTGCTGTTATACACACACTAGAGATCAGCTATAGATTACGGGCCGAAATAAGATTTCCAGACTTGGAGGCCTTGACGGAAACTTAATTGTGAGGAAAAAGACTACAAGATAAGAAATTCCAACTTTTGGCAGTAACTCTCACATCTGCTTAGCCAGCAAATCCTAAGTCTGATCTCAGAATTTAATCAGTATGGCACAACAAGAAATAGAATCCTGGCTTAAAGTTGAGTTTTTAAGCAAGTTTAAGACAGTGTTTTTTTATAGTTACTTGCCTGCATATACCTATTATAGAAGAACATTTGTGAAGGGATTACACAAAACAACCCAGGCAAATTCTGTTAAAGAGGCCCTATTATGCTTTTTGGGGGTCTCCCTTTCCTGTAGTGTTTGTGGTATAGGTTTTTGTGCATGTAAGTGGTCTGCAAAGGCTTAAATCCAACATTCCCACCAGAGGGAGTTTCTCTCCCCCCCCCCCCCCACCACCTGAAATGCCTCCACTGGACTCCTTTGTTTACTTCCGTAACATAATGACATCACTATGTACCACTTTCGCTTTTATTTGTTAGTGCTCCGACAAATTGTATGTGATAGGCTAAGGGGTGGGACATCTCTAAACGGTAGACCAATCAGAGCAGACTGGCCTCTGGTTTCAGACAGAGGGTGAAAAGAGGTGCTGCAGCACAGGCGGTATGAGAAAAATAACGAGCTTTTTGAACATTAAAGCATGGAGACATGTCCCAGTAGAGGCACTAAATACAAATATGAACCTAAAAAATGTCCATCATCTGGCCCCTTTAAACACTCTGAGAGATGAGGAAATACTAATTTTAGGTTGGAATTTGGCATTAATTAGCTACGTTTTTTTCTCTCCCCCTCAGTATGTTATTTCCAATTTTTTTTCCTTGGCTGCAAGCTTCATTGCACCCTTTCATCATCAATCTGATAAGCACCACATGGAGGAGTCATGAGGTAGTGATGCCGTAAGTAGCAGGCTCAATGTGAGAAAATCCAATTACAGAGCTCTTAGTTTGATAAAAGTATTGATACGTGCTGCAAGTGCATTGATACCATTAGACAAGTGGAAATATTGTAATATAACACCCTATTGATTTTTTGTCCCAACACTCTTTAACACCCTAATTCGGAAGTAGAATCAGAAAGTAAATGAATGGTTCAACAGTACTTAAAACGCCGTTTTACCAATTTTCAATCTGAGACCTTTCATTTAAATCTGACATAAAAACTCACACTGTACTGTAGTCAGTATTTACCGAGCCAAACACTTCTACCCCTAGCTTAAATTGATCTATCCTATGAATTTTGGTTGTGTCTAATGGAAACATTCAAGTTAAATAGTTTGCTTAATAACCGGTTTTCTCTGAAATTGTTACAGCTTTCATTTTGTCTTAACTATTTCTCTTTCCTTTAAGTTCCTTTTGAGTGTTCAAATTTAATATTACCAAGCTTTGTATAATATATTAAATGTAGACTTTTTTTCCGACTGTTTCATATGATTTTTTAAATACACTTCAAACTCTGTTTCGCACAAAAGAGTGCATATCTGTCTGCGTGGATGTCAAAATATGGACCTGAGGCTTGCCGTAATGAGTGTTTGGGTGACATTTGAGCATGAGTGAGGGTGAATGTAAATTGCTTTTTTATTGTATTATCTGCAGTGTCCTGGTTTTATCACACATGGTGGGCAGAATTTCCCTAAAGGGATAATAAAATTGCCTGCTTAGAAGTTGTAGTTCCCCCTCTTCTTATTTAACCACTTTGAATAGTAACAGTTTGTCCACATTTCTCTTTTATAACATAATCCTTTGTTGGTTTGTAAAATAAAAAAAACTTCAGTTTTAATACGACTAGCAAATGACTCCAATACAGCCTCTCTATGTGTTATGTGCAATTATCAAAGGAATACGTATTTACCCATGAGTCAGGTATGTTTACAGTTCAATGAGGTGAATCTCACCATCCAAGCAATGTCAGAGGAGGACAATACAAAATGATGATGTAACACCAATGAGAGAACACTTCATAGTCAGTTTGTTGCTTCACTTTTATTGACACATATAACATTGGCTAAGCAATAATCATTTTGTAAGTTAACACTTGAAATGTGTACATCTCTATCGAAGATGAGATTTGAAAATCCTCCTAAACGTCTACATTTTTCTCAATCTGGTACGATTTCCTTTCCATTTCATTAGTTGATTCATTTACATGACAGGTGCCCTCATGCAAACTGCAGAGCGCCTCGGGGTGCACGCAGCTGAACACCACCTGCAGTGTGAGTTTGTTATTTGAACCCGTGGTCTAGAGTTCCCTTTCTGCCCTTCTCATGAGCACTCACTGCTGACCCTGACTCACACCGTGGCCAGATGCATTCTCACACTTAGTTTCTTTTGAAGATAAAAAAAATCACAAGTGTGTGTTTACATGGGATTGTATGTATGCACCTGTGCAAGAATGTTCACTGTTATCTTTGGCCATGCTTAACATGAGCTTGTTCGCAGGGTTGTTGCACAAAAAGAAAATATATCTCAGCAGTCTATTTTAGACGTTAAATATAATCCACACTGCTAGCTAAGTCATAACACTTCAATTCTGATTGGGGTTGAGAACAACTCAGCAATCATTCTCAATCATGTGTAGACATTGGTTTTCTTCCTTGATGGTAGGTGGGGTATAAATAAGATTGATGCAGACTTGTACTGTGAAACATGTAATCTACCTGCATGATAATTTTGAAAGGATTTTGACTGGAGTGAACTTAGAAAATTCCAATTGCATAGCTAAAACAGGACTCGAAGAGCTGTAATGAGTTGGTTGGTGGTTATGTTACAGATTACTCAGAAAAGGTGATCTCTGTGATTGCATATTTTTTGACTCTGTAAGGACTTCTGGATTCTTGAGGAGTTTTTATTCTGATGATTATGGGTGAAGAATTGTCATTGATATGCAATGCAGACACAGGTTGATGGCATCAGTGAAATGTCCAATCCAGCAGAGCTATAAAAGCATAAAAGTGACTGAGGTCTTTTTCATATGTCAGGATTAAATTGTTACCGTAGTGATTTCCAGAATACATTGCAAACAGAGCTCTATAGGCTCTGTACCAAACATCATTAATGTTGTGGAATTTGCATGTATTTTCTTAGGCTTTAGAAGTACAACTTGTGTCTTTCAATGCATATTAATACATTTAAGCATGCCATTTTACACTGCATAGATACCCTTGACCATTTGTATAGGGATGTATGCAAATATCCATTGTGTAGGGAATATGTGTTGGGGATGTCCTAATTAGGCAAGATCAGGATTGATCCAGGCATCTTTTCCTTTGTATTTGGAATGGACTATTATGTATTTGTGCATATGAGAAGACCAGACTTTTTTATATTTTAAAATAGATATTTAATCACAAAGGACACAAAGGACTAATTATCTTCCCTTCTACAAGTCTAATGGTCTGTAATCTGAGAACTTGATATCCTGAGATCTATAACAAACCCTCAACTGATCATGGTTATTCTCGGCACTTTTGAACATTAAAATATGAATGAGCAATTTGAGTAGTCTTTTTAGTAAGTAATCACATCATACACTTTTTCAAAAGTTACAGCAATTATGTTTTCTTCATTTTATCTGAGGATACAATCCAAGGAGGAACATATTCAGTTATTTCATGATGATACATTGCCAATGAATGGGAGGGTATTGGCTTGGGACAAGGATGAACTTTTAGTGCAACAAAGACACTGGCCTGTCCCTCTGCCCGCTAGGTGAGCTGTGTTAATATAATGGCTGCAGCCCTCCAGGGGATTGATGAAGCCGTGCCCTACATGTATTTCCAGAAGAGTGAGTACCAGAACCGGTGCACAGTATGTGCTACATTGCTTCCGTAACACCCAGCCTCCCCGGTTTGCTCGCTCCAGCTACCTCTCTGTAATCTCAGTGCTTCAAAGCTCCTTATTGTCCTTCCCCACATAAACTCAAAGTCACTTATTTTCATGAGTCATCCCACCCTGCCTCTTGATAGAATTCCTGCTGCATGTTATCTTTCTCCCACTTCCTCTGCTTTTCACTATTTATTTACACACAACTGGGGCTGCTGTTTTCTGAAGTGTTCCCAATGATAATGACTGCTGCAAGATAAGGGTTATTTTTAGGACATTGTGTTTGCATTTTAGAGAATACCGGAGAAGCTTTTTCTCGTAGTCGATTCATTGTACAGTGAACTCATTGCCATTCAATTCTGATGGTGTTAAACTATTTAAAAGACAACCAACATCTTCTTAGTCAGCAGGGATTTTCTAATAATTTTTTGATGATTATAAATATTGACTTGAATCTCAATGTTACTCAGCATCAAGGGCAGTGGAAGGAAGCAACGGGAAAACCAGACTGTTATATTTTCTCTTTCAAACACATATTTGCAGAAAGCTGCTCTCTTATCTACCAGCTTTAGTCTTTCTGTTCATTTCAACTTCATTTTGTCCTCGAACAAAAAAAGCAGAAAGTAATTACATCTCGTTTAGATCCCTGGAATACACACATTTGATAGGTGAGCCCTAAAGCTCTTTCCTTTTTAAAGCTACAGACAAACGCAGAGGCTGCTACGGGAATAGCACCACCACCATGATGCAGCCGTCACCAACACAGCTTAATCGTGCCAATTCAACTGGGCTATTCTGGGACACAATAGAGGGGAAAGTGCAAAAGTGGATTGTGTTAATTGAGTGTGTGGGCTGGATGATTTTTTTAAATGGCCCTGTTAATTGTTCTTTAAGGAATGGGTCCCCAATTGGCGCACTCGGCTGTGGCTTGTTTTGCTACCGAGGGCACGGCTGGCAGCGACTATTAACAGTGCTGTGAGAGCAGCTCACCAAGTGTCAGCAGCAATGTTCCCTTTTTATTGCTCCTTTCAGATAAATCAGTCATAACACCAAAGAAGCGGCAGAAGGATAAATGTATTCTGTTTAAGTCAATGATCAATAGGGTAATGTAGAGCTAATTTACCAGTAGGGTACCTTTTTCTGTAAAGTACTTTCTATTTAATAGCAAAAATGCAATTTCAGTTGTGAAAAATATGTCCAACATTATCTATTCTATTCTATAAAATCTATTGAAAACATGTTCCCTCACGATTTGACATTGACTTATGGCACTCATCATCTGTAAACGGCGCTACAGGTGGAACTGTGAAGAAAAGGAAAGGTGACAGTTGTTTTTTTCTTTCTCTTTCAGGCTTTTGAAACTGTAAAAAAAACGGCTTCAAATATGCGCTAGAAATAAGTCAATAGAACCTCATGTCCGATGATGTTGTGAAAGATGGCAAGCTTTTTTTATTTTCTGTCATGCCTGTTCATCAAGTCACGGCAAGATTTTTTTTTTTACTCTATAACCACCTACTCTGCGTATTGGACAAGACCAAAAAAGTGTGTTGTCTGAGCATTAGTCACACATCTGGCACAGATGATTTAAACGTGAGTTGATAGTTGGTTGTACGGTCATTATTTGGTCATTACCATAAATTAGGATTGGTTGCCGTCTCAGTCAAAACGCTTTGAATTTCTAAGTGTAGTATTTTTAAATGCAACTTTATTACTTTATTAGGGCTAGCACGTGTTTCTCCCGAACTATTTAGTAGAGGACCTTCTGTTCAATATAGGAGTTGTTCTGTGGCAGTTAACATTCTGTATTAATAATCATGAGTCCAAATGGCTATACTTCTTTGTAGAAAAGCAGCAAATATAGTGTTGGTTTTGAATAGCAGTCATTGATTGATGCTTTGACATTCAATCTGCACTATAGTCCAATAGTTTGCCAGGGAATATTCAAAACAAAAGAGATTGGCTTCTTCTATTAGACTTTATGATAAACTTGTCAGATGGCTAGAAAAATTGATTTCAAAGGACCACTCATTGTGCTTTGTTATAATGGGATGCTTAAATGTTTATTTTTATGAACTTGAGTTTTTGTTATAAATCAGGGCTGTGTCACTATAATTCTGTTGTGGAGCCATTTTGCCTCCTGGTGGTCAAATATCACTTTATGTACACTTCTAATGAGTAAGAAGATTGTTTATTTTCTTAGCTTTTTTCCTAATTTCCTTCCCGTCCTACTTTCAGTCGTTTTTTTCTACATTACTTTGTTGGTACGCTGCAACCACTAAGGTGTATAAAGTGTCGGTAACGATTGAATTTTTACGAAAAAGGGCGTTAACTGTTATGTTTCCTTAGGCCTAGCTAACAACGTTAGAGTAGAAATCCTCCTCTGGCAAGTGTCCTTGTGAACTCTGCTCCACAAATGGCCTCGTCATGGAAAAAGAGTTATATATAGAAAGTGTGGGTGATGCTGGTAGCTCCGGTGCCAGCAAGAGTTGAATTTGTGTCTTAAAGCCACCCGCTACCAGTGAACGATTAACTCCCACAGACCCAGTGCAGCACCTAAATACAGAGACAAGCTTGTAAACAATGATATCACAGCTTCATTGCTCCATTTTTTTCAAAGCGAACCACTGCTAGCATATCAGGGACTTTCTTTTTTGCCATAAAAGGCTTAAACACAACTCTAGTGCGGCTCTCTGTGTCAGGAGGCCTAATTATACCTACCAAGGCTCATCATCTTAGATTAATGTATATCTCCGGCCGCTGCAGCCAGCGCCGTGCCCTGTATGTTGCCAGAGAGTTCACCGTTTCCTCTGACCCTTTCTCTGTAGTTACAGGCTAATGGAGCTATAAGCTATCGTTGCTAAAGTACGCAGGGTACCACATCATTCATCACAGACATACGGACGGATTCCTTAACAGCCTCTAACTCTAGTACACCCTGTGGGATTCATTGTACTTTAGACACCCCATTGTAGAGCCCTTAATATAGTCTCGTTGTCTATTTTGCAACATTGAGGGGTTTTGTGAGCAAAAGGGCTCAGACAGTTAGTCCGTCTGGTGTTGTTGTAGTCAAAGTTGTGCCGCCACTTTGGGTTTAAATAGCCAGTTATCATCCGTCTTCTTCCTACTTTGGACACTGGTTATCTGTTGTGGAACCTCTCTGTCTATAAATACCTCGGGTGTAGTCAAGAGGGCTTAACCAGTGTCTTTCTGAGTGGAAGAAATGGCTCTATATAAGGATAGAGGATGGAAGGGGAAAGCCTGGAGGGAAGGAGGGGGGCCGAGTGCAGGTGAAGCTGAGGTTGTCTCCATCATTTCAGCCACAAGTCATTGTTTAAACTCTTTGTGAAGTATTTTCTGATGTCATTCGATCTCATCTACACTATGTGCTGATTGATTTAGTTTTTTCTCCAAAGGCTGTTGCCATGAATCTCAAAGCAACCTTTCCCTAGTAGGGCTCCGTAACCTTATTACTAACCTTATTACTAACCTTATTTCCACTAAAAGAGACAGCAGGCTTTCCTTTAGCTATTAGGGAGAAGTATTCTTTTGAGAAAATACAATTCCCCCGGCAGGGTTATGTGTGTGTTTTGTTGCAAAAAAACAAGAGCAAAAAAGACAGGGTGTTAGAGGTGGTCAGATAAAAGAGATGGGCTCTCTAGGCTCGTTGAGATGGTCAGATAAAACATGACACTGCTCTTTGAGGTGGAGTGTGAAAAATGAAAGTAAAAAAAAAAAAAGAGCAGGAAACATGAATTCTAGGCCAAAGCTTTGTTAAAACAATGATGACACTTGAAATGTGTTACGGCGCCTGGTGAGTGTTTCATCATCAAACAGACAAGAGAGGGGCAAAATATAAGGAGAGAGGATGAAATAAGCGATATTGAGCAGGGTCGACCTACCTTGCACTCTTCCTCAGGGCTTTTAGAGGACAATTCTGCTTACTTTTAACAATTATTAGTAATTATCTTCAAATGCTATTAGTTAATTACTTCACTGTAGAGCTTTTTGTGGAGCTTTACAGCGCTGCACTCTGCTACACACCAAAGGGCCATAACAAGCTGCAACACCTGAGGCCTTTTGTTACACTAACACTTAGAAACATGCTCACAATTACCACATCTATTGAAGCAGAAGAGTAGGGAAAGTTCACATTTATTTTTTAACATAAGGTAGTATGAGGTTCTAGTAGTGATGCTTGATCAACAAAAGCTCCGTGTGGACATTTAATGAGAATCAGGCTGCTAGTCTGACAGAAATGACATACTGCAAATGTGATAAAGTCAAGAAAGTTCATGTAAAGTTCCAGTGCTGTGATTCTTTGTTCACCTTTTAGGAATTTTTTAGCAAATATTCATTAGATTTATTTAGATTTTTTAGGGGACTGACTGAATAACGTCTGCCAACTATCAATTTGCGTTTAATTCAATCTTCCTTTTCTTATACAATAGACTGCTATAGGAATATTTCACAATGAGTCAGACTTTTTGCACAAATCTTTTATTTTTGGTTTGTTTTACATTTTGTTAAATAATAAATGTTAACCTAACGTTAAAATACATTAGTAAGTAGTCCACTCATAAAGGTTGGAGCTTTTACGCGTCTGGAAAAGGGCAGTTCCTAGTATTTTGTTAAATGAATCTACTTAAGATAAATATATAGACTAGCATATGTCTTAGCATATACAACCTACTGTAGCTAAGTGGTGGGGATTTTTGCTTTACTTTAGATTTAGATTTCCTTCAAAAATTATTAAAGTGGCGTTTTATAAAAAATATATTTTCTCGCTTAGCAAACTTGTTCCTTTTGTAAACTTGTTACTGTCGGGCTTATTTCTTTTTGCAATAATTCTAAATCACACCAAAAAATCCTATTGTCCATTTTTGAGGGATCCAGCCAATCAATGCTAACTTCCTGGTTAGCATTGAGTGCTTTTATGCATTTGAAATTAAACCTTAAACACATTTACAAACAATATAAAAATCATAAATCAATATACATTGGATAAAAAAATTAAGTTGAAAAGGGCTTTATTAATGTTTGAAATAATTTTGAAACACTGTCATTGTATAGGGTTTACGTTGATTTCTCTTCAAGCTATTCAGTGATTGACTGTGCCTTGGTGCTTGGGCTGTGGCCATCTTAAAATAGAGCACTCTAATCAGGTCGGTAATACCTCACTGTAGGGCAAAGATGGTCAAGATGCTTGCCATTCTCTCCAAACGGATGAGTGTATGTAAACCATACTGGGGGAAATTGCATCTTGCATCCTTGAAAAGTCAACAGTCACCCCGTTTTCAAAATATTTTGTATCCCTTTATGCAAAGCGAGGCAAAAATGCAAAACGAATGAGGATAAAAGTGCAGAGTGAAGAAAAAGATCGGTTGGGGGAGGCCATGCAGCCGAGAACTCTCTGACACGATGATGCTATTTATTAAAGAGTTATTTATGCAAGACTGAAGAGGTGATGGATAACAAGAGCATTGCCAAGGCTCCCATTTGTTTTCAGGGTGAGTAAGTGTTCCATTCAAGCTATATTGGCTGGTCCCGCCCCATGGGCAGAAAGAGGGGAAAAAGCTCCTAAATGCACACACATGCTCATGCAAACAATGACCATACCTGTGTGCATGCCGTTCTGTATTTCCCTTTGATTATACAGTATTTGCAAGGCAACTCGTGCGCTTTGGTACATGTGTTTGTCTTCATGTTTGCAATAAGGAGGACTGAAGACTGACAGGGTCTCCAGGGGACAACTGAAATCTTTGACCTGAATACATATTTTCTCATATTAGTGATGAGTGAGGGAGCCCCAGTGAGAAGTGACAAGGCCTGTTTCCCGCTTGTTTACAGGTAATAAATACTTTCCAAGGTGAGGATGGAAACAGGGCCAAGGGATGGTATAATATGGCCTAGAAGGAACTGGAGGAATACTCAATTGTCCTTCAGCATAATTAACCATAGGGCTGTTATCGGCACTGTGTATGTGGATTGCAGAGGGACTCTAACAATATTTTTCTCAATGAATCATTACGTCGTAAAAGTATTTCATTTGAACCCTAGGCTTTAAAATAATTATTTAACATTTGTGAATACAAATTAACACTAACCGATTATCAAAGAGTTGCTTATTACTTGTTTGTCTTTTGACCAATGACTACTGCTGAAGTACCATGGTGTATCGAAGGTTTTTCGTTTCGCCCTAATCAGGTGTTTTCTCACCTTTTTTGGTCTATAACAAGAACAATGTTCCATTATTATTTTTTGTAGTTTTTCAATTTTTCAATTAAATCAATCTTCTTAAATTAATTTCACAGTGAACATTTTATATTATTCAAGACTAAACACCAACAAATCTGTATTAGTATGTAAACATTTTTTGGTAAAATACTTCAATTCAATTCACTGGAATGTATTTATAAAAATAGTATAATACTTGTTATGCCTAATTTAGCCTAATCTTTATCTGCAACTGCTGATCAAACCAGGTTTAAAAATAACTAATAGTGATGCCAAAAGGAAATAAAATAAATTAAAAGTAGAAAAGTCAAGGAAAAACTTCAATTATAAGGTACAGGTCTCTAGTTGGAATGCAGCTTACAATTGTTTTACTACTAAAATGTATCATAAGTGGCACAAAAAAGAACCTCTGTCCTATTCAAATGAAAAACGATGGTCCATCCACAAGCACATTTTTCTCTATCTCTGTAGGTCAGATAATGTTTTGGGACTTGCTCCATGTAAAGCCTTATCTGAGATTCGGAATGTGCTTCTACAAGATGGCCGCAGAGTCTCTCCTTTCCCTTCATGGGCTATTGTCTGTTTCTTCCTCCTTGCTGTTGGAGCTGCAGGTGTGTTCAGTTGTGATCGGCAGGAATTGGATATGAAGGGGACTGCCAACTCCAAGTATGACCTCATTAATTACATCTGTCAGTGATTCCCTGCAGATCTGTCTCCTGCTCTTCACATGCTGCCACTCAGCCAGCCAACCAGTCAACCAGTCAGTCAGGAAATGTTCTGCTCCGGGTTAGACAACCTGCCGGGCTTTCTGCTCATAACACTGGCAGGTGGGATTGGGGAGAGGAAGCGAGGGAGGGAACAATAATAAGGATGACTGAAACAGATGAACACATTCATGCACACTCTCTTCCATTTAAAAGCATGAGAATCCAAACTCACACACACACCTCTTCCCAGTGCAGCCGGAAGAATTTGATCTTTATTTAAATCCTTAAATGATAGCTGATTAAAAATTCATGGAGAGCCGTTTATATGAAAGCCGGGCGCTGTGCAGACTGCCCTGTGATGTCTAATTGGTCTGAAGGTTGCCAACCCTTTGAACAAGTCAGGACGGAGAGTTGTGGCTGCCTGTCTGCTTAGAATGAGGATGTGAGTGTTTACCACCCACCTGCACTCCAGCTCCTTCCGTTTCACTGGCCTGCTTTTGTGCTATTAGCAGGGCAGAGGAGAGCTTTATATGTAACCGATAAATACTGCATCTTGTGTATACTTTGATATTTTGGAAAGCACTACATTTAGACTCAACTTCAGCTTTGGGAGGCGACTGTAGTTTTCCGGTGGCAGTAGATTTCCATTCAGGGCCTCAAAAGCGGTCTTATTTTTTTTTTGTGTAGGATGTCGAAAATGATCCGACTGTCTTATGGTAGAGTCTCTCTGGAGTTTTTTAGGAAAGGGGTTTTTGGAAAGGGGTTTTTGGAAAGGGTTCCACTGCTGGAGGTCCACTGCTGCCCAGCTCATTCTGAGTATGTGAGAAGCCCCATCTTTATTCCCTCTTTTCTCCTCATTCCCGTGCCACATGCAAACACACACATGCACACGCGCAGACACACCGCTCAATGGCAGGGCCCTCCTGCTGCCCCAAAGCATGGAATACCACATTTGTTTGTTTACACCTCGTTTTCTTTCCCTGAACTCTATTAACATTTATATTGCAGCTGAAGGTGTTGGAAGTCCCTCCTGCAGTGGTGGTGGTGGGGGGGGCTCAGCTTAGATGAGAATGAGCTTCAGTCGAGCCTTCCTAAGCACAGACTTGTGTGTTTATACCTACACCAGCTATTCCCCAACTGCCTCTTTTCCTTCTTGGTAGCTCTTTTTTCCAGTTCATATCACCATCTGCTCTAGCTCGCCTCTTATGTGACTCCTTAAGCTTTTATCTCTCTCCAAGGTAAATTACTTGCTTGAAAAAAAAAGAAGGAAAAAAGTTTCTGGAAATGCTTCCGGATTGGACGACCTGATTAGCATTATCATATGAATGGGAGACAGACAGCTCTCCCTGTGAGAGGAGGAGGAAGTGTTATGGGAAACATCCGTAAGACATCTGTGTTTCAGATGTTTCTCACCATTTTTTAACACATTTCATCGTTTGATCCACCGGGGCATCCCAAGCAGACATTACACAATTCACACCGACGAGGCTTCAAGCACAATCCACTGCTGTCATTTCAACAAGCTCCGCCTTCCACAGGCTCCACAAGCAAAACAATCTCGATGACATTTTCATATACTGTTAGACAAAGTTACGATTTAATTTTTCTTAATACAGGTCTTTAAACATTTGAAAAAAATAGTGAATCATTTCCATCCCAGTATCTTAAAATCCAAATATACTCACTAAACGTGATGAACTAATCTCCATATTCCAGGTAATAATTACTGTAAGGATTAAACACTTTTTTTGTGTTTCCACTAATCAGAAAGTAAATTAGTCTAATCTTTGCAGATTCAGACAGCTGTCAGTATCATGGCAGGGCTCAACGCTAACTTGTTGCCAGGCTGGCAACCAGGCATCAGCTTTTGATTGCCAAAACTGAAAATACGGTTGCCATTTTTAGTCATCTTATATTTTAAATAATTAAGATACTATACAGTTATACATCAACTTAATAATGAAAATGTGACACAAAAGAATGTTCAAATGCTTTACAATAAGTAATTAAAAAAATTATTTGAAACCTAAGTGGTAGTAAACTTGTCCACCCTCAATTGTTGGTATACAAAATCCCAGTAGTGCAGCTGCTGTCATGTTCTTCAAAGATCCCTCAAACATGAATTGAGCAAGTCACTAGTTTCTTGGTCATACGTTGTCTCCCTTTGAAATGTGGGTTTTCTTGACCTTTGTGCTGATCCCCACCAGAGATCCATTGGCCCTTCAGCATTGAAGTCTTGGATTGGCCAGACTAATACATTTCTAATGTTAAATAAATGAAAACCATTCACAGTTAAGAATTATATATTAATTATTAATGCTGTACCTTTAATATGTCTAACTATATTTAAAATGTGTTACCTTTTTATAGAAGGGATTGTATTTGTATGCCAATATTTTCCTATGGTAAAGCTTCGTTTGGCACTTTTATTTTGGTAGTAATAAGATCGGGACTCTTATTTTTAAGAAACTTTTACCGGAAGTGAATGGACAACAGAGCAGAATTTACATAATATATATTTCGCCTCCCAAGACTTTACACATTTCCTCTTTGCTTTTCGTTCGGATGTATCTTGCGCTTTATCAGTTGAATCACTTTGAACATTCGTTTGAGATGTTGACGAGTTGGCTGAACTTTTTACCCCGTAGTCCAACAACTTAATTTGCTTCACCATTTTTTGTAAAACAAACACACGGCGGACCGCGCACGCGACTCAACGTGCATCGTTTTCTGGCTACGTAATCACACCAATGCACGTGCAACTTAAGTAGGTTCCGACTGGTCACAACAATAATTAAATATCACTCTTAATACAACAAATAATTAACATTTATCTATTTTGGGGAACACATTTAGCTGTTTGCTGTCCTTAGTTCTTGATGTTAACAACTGGTTGCCACTGATGGCAACCAAAGGCCAAGAAGTGGTTGACATTTTTTCGGAATGGTTGCCAATGGCAACCTGGCAACCGTTACTGTCGAGCCCTGCATGGTAATTAGAAATACCTTCATCAACAGGTGTTTTTTCCGGGTATCCAGGATTTTTGTTATATCACTGTTTCATGTAATATCACACAGTTTTGTATGTTTGTAAATGTTCCCAAACATACCAAGAAGGTATAATTTTCATCCAATTTTAAGATGTAATCACAGAAACAACAAAACACAATCTGCTACTATAATTTCTAAAAGCTCCTACTTCCTTGGGCTCCGCACACGGGAAACAAGCTCCACCACAATTTCATACACTGTTAGACAAAGAAAAGACAGTGTAAATGAGCTGTGCACGGCGCATGCGTGTCGATATAACACTCTGTGTAACTCCTCCTCGCCACAAGACCCAGACAAACCGATAAAGCTTGTCACACGTGGCTGATGCCTGTCATGTCGATTTTTCCCTGCATGCTACCCCAGCATCAATTAGGCCCAGATACTGCAGCTTATAGATCCGTATCTTTCTATATCTGTCCCCGGGACCCTGAGGCCAGGCCCGCAGCGGGGACACATTGCTCTGTTGGATAGTGTTGCACAGGGGGACAGAGGCATCAGACCTATTATTGTGCAATGTGTTTATTTTTTATTTTTGTGTGTGTCCTTTGGCAAGAAAAAGGATGTTTAGCTTATGGGCATAACTGCCATGAACCATCGCTATATAGCGGTGTGTTTCTAGGTGTGCAACTTGACGATCTGAATGAAATCTGAACTGCATTGAGCACCTTTTTTGAAGTACATTTCAAAAACTCAAAACATTTTTACATTTTCAGCTTTGAGAAAACAAGGAGACCTGTGTGTTCCGAAGGCAACACCCTACTGTCTTTAGTAGTTTAAATAAAAAAAGAATTACAGGTTATGATGGATTGGGACATTAAAAAAGCAAGCATTTTCTCTTTATCTACAACAGCGAGTCACTTCTTCTCACTATATTATTATTAGCATTGTTAGATGGAAGCTGAATATCAAGTTAATGTCACTGGTCTTGTGTGCTTCATAATACCATTAACAAAAGAGAGCCCAGAGGAATGCGGGACCGGGATTGCATCTATTAATGCAGAATGTAACGCACATATATTTCTGCCTGGCCTGTGCACTGGGAGCATGTATGCTCAGATACTTACTGAAATGTGCCTGCAGCCTAGCTGTATTGTATGCTGTAAAATGCATTATTTGTAAAAGCATATATTTATATATATCAACATTATATCTTTTCAGAACAAGTAACATGTAACACATCCTTATTTGCAGCCTGCCATTATTTGATGTCCTTTGCTGCTTTTAAGCATCTTGTCTCTCACATATGTGCTGTATAGGTGCTTCTTTGATGTGCACTCTCAGCCTGACCCATGTTGTAGGGTGCATAGATACATAGATCCATTCAATCAGTCATTACATTTATTTCAATCCACCTGTTACTAAGAACAAAAACCTTGAGTGAAACCCCAAGAAATCTTTAAAATCTTTAAAATGTCTCTCGTCTGAGGTAGTAATTATAGTGTTTTGTTGAAAGCACAAGGCAACAATAGGATACATTTAGCAAATAAATGATTACGTGTTCCTTCGAAGAGATTAAAAAATATATTTAGTTTGATGTAAACTTCCTTACATTATTACATGAAAAGGAGAAACATGTCAATCCAGTTTTCCAATTTTTCTTCACCATTTTAAGTGGTTTTATTTTATTACGTTATCTTGTTGCGCCTGTTTTCCGATGTGAAAAATGGCGCCACCTTCTGCTTTCCTCCATTAACAACTCCTAATCATCACATTACAGTAATAGATTAAAACAGGCATTCTTTTGCCGGCATCTTTGACAAAATGTGTTAAAATCTACAATACATTTGGTTGGGAACCTGAACATATGGGTTGTTCTGTTTCTTAATTGTAAAGATAACTGAGACGAGTTTGCTCCAAAATCCCAAATAACAAGTTTCAGTAACAAAAGCATCTTTTTTTCTGCTTTCCATTTTTGTCTTTTTCTTTCTCTCTCCTCCACCAGCTGTCCCTGCATCCTCAAAGTTCACATTGGGTAGGGTCTTGTGCCATCAGGCAACTTCTGGTTTGTTCTGCTGTTTAGCTCCTTGGGCTGAAACAAACACACATGCGCCCTTGCACACACACAAAAGCATAGAGAGAGGCCTGCGCTGTGCACTGCTGCAACATCTTACTGATGACTTCGTACAGCCAACAGCAAAGTGTCACTTTTCTTCGATTCACTAATTTGCATTGGTTCCCTTTCGCAGCATGATTCTGGGGTATTGGTGCCCACAAGCTGAATGTCAGTGTCTCATCTCAGCATACAAATATTCCCCTGATGTAGTATGTCATTTATACTCCAGGACATCTCTAGCATTTGATAATACCCCTGATAGTTCCCTATCAAAATTTCAAATTGCATTTTACTTAATCAAATACCACCCTGCATATGCCAAATATGTCATCCTGCATTACAAACAGCACCATCCATGTACCTTAAAGACTATGTGAAAATCTTTTATTCTGAAGGGCTGTACATTTTCTCAATATAGAG
Organism: Notothenia coriiceps; assembly: GCF_000735185.1. Taxonomy (NCBI): domain Eukaryota; kingdom Metazoa; phylum Chordata; class Actinopteri; order Perciformes; family Nototheniidae; genus Notothenia; species Notothenia coriiceps. The sequence continues at coordinate 224,057 of NW_011336802.1, read as the reverse complement.
AATTGTGTTAAGGCTCTTGCGTTGTGACTAAAAAGCTGATTAAATTGTAAAATGCATAGAAATGTGGTGTCGTAAAAAATGTCCCATTGTTGTGGATTTGGCAGCAGCAGTAGACCAAGTCGTATAGGTGATCTGCTACGGCCTCATCTAATCTGATTCGCATGCCAGAGAGAATTATGTAATTGGCATTTATGCAGAACAAAGAAGGATCAGCTCATGGAAAAGAAGGGTTTTCATGTATAACTGTGTGTCTAAGCCTGTTTTCTGCAGCTCTGTGCTGCCTACGGTTGGCTACTGCTCTCACAGACAAGAAATGACTGTTGTGTGGAAGTGTTTGAATGCATGTGTTGTATTAGTGCATGACGAGCTGGCACATGCCCAGCGACAAGGGTGATGTATTGGAAGTTTACCAGATCTGTCACATATGCTACTGTACATTTATGAAGCTTTCAACTCTGCTGTAATTATTATGCACTGTGAATAGTAGTGGCAGCGGTAAGCTGAACCACATGTAGGTTAGAAAAGTATATTTTGGCTCCGAGACATGCTGTCGACATGACTCATTTGCATTTTGTTCAGGATATTTAACCATTTTAAAAGGCATATTAAAGCCCAGGAAATAACCTAGCGTCACAGAACAAACGCTGTGTTATTTTGACCTGTTCTCACAATTAAGCCTAAGGCTAACCTTACTGCGAGCACAAGTGACAATTATTTTTAGCTCGAGGCCTACTGTTGAAATGAATAAAACAATAATAAATGTACTGGAGAATTGATAGACCTATTTTGGGCCCAGGTTTACATTAGAGAGCTTGGGCCCTCTGCGTGTCTCGGGATCAGAACAGTCTGATTATCCTATAAGTCACAATGCACATGCTCCAGAGAGATGCGCCTTAAAAAACAAGAGTGCATTAAAGGGGCCCTGTGGAGTTTTATTGTAAACAAACAAAAGTTATATTTATGTTTATCCGTCCCTGTGCACCCCTCTGTGTGTGCACGTGATAAACAAAACGGGGACCCACTCCGAGAGAAAACGGCCCTAGAGGTCTTCAACTCCACGGGGTAGCTTTTAAGAAAGGATTTGTTTAATTTGGAAACAATTTCCTCAAACTTTATAGCAACTTGACATAACTTTTGGTAATAAATTGCAAGCTAATGGATGTTTGAATAAGTTGTGGTACTCTCAACACGTATTTGTTTGGTAGTATCTTTTTATATATATCAGTTTCTGAACAGACATGTTTATCATAGTTATTGTTATTGTGAGAAAAATGATCTTCCTCTAGGCTATGCAAAGATGTCATTGTGGGAGGTTTGGAAGGACACTGCCACTCAAAAGTGACATCTGTGCCCCTGAAAGAAATGTGCATGAATAACATTAACATATATTTACATATATATATATATATATATATATATATATAACACAAAGTTCAAAACTGTCTGCTTCAAAATGAATGGGTTAACAATATGCCTCTGTTACCTGACAGTAATGTAATAATCTGTAATGAATTTCACATTTTCTATCACATTTCTTATGCAAACGGAAATGAAATTCATTAAATAGACTCCTCTGGAAATGAAATGAGAAAGTTAGAAGTTGTAAGACAGGAGCTTACTTTTAAAGATGATAACCAATTCATTATTTATAACTTTGTTCTGTTTTTAGCAGCATGCACAGTACCTGAGGTTGATTTTTTTTTTTTTGATGTAAACAATAGATAACAAGTTTATAAAGCAACCTTAAAAAAAGGTCTTGTATAAAGCTCCTTCAAACCCCTTTTATCATGTCAGGACAGGGGATGTAATATAAAGAGTGCAGAAGTCCTCCGTAAAGGAGTCTGGTTGGATGGATGGGTGCAGAACCGTCCAACTTCCTTACTTATGTAACAGCATTTCCATCATTATTTTATTCAAAATGTTAATGTAAGTAACTTCATTCTCAAGCAACGGCACATCCTTTGTTATTTTTTTCAACATTATTTAACCAAACTGGTGACTTATATGCTAGGCAACTAATGTTTTTACTTTCACTTCAGTAGTTGTTTTGACCCAAATTACAATCTTTTCCTAAACCGAACCAAGTAGATTTGTTGCTTTCAAAGGCTCTGCACTGCAGGGGCTCGTACATACAAGCTATGAGTCGTGTTGCTAGACGATAGTCCATACAAACAATGCTAAAATAACTTTTCGTGACATATCATACGAACGATGATCCACTTATGAGGAAAGGTTGCATCGATCAATGAATGGGGATGTCGACCCCAACTTCCTGCTGGGTAGCTAGCGTAATTCAATTTATTATCCATACTAGCCACTTCCCATTTTTTCAAAGCTTTATCAGTGCTGGTTATTCGTTAAGTAAGGGATAACATGCAGCAAATTAAAATGACTTTATTGTTTCCTATAAGAACAAATAGTCTGTTCTATTGCCTTCCATCGGCTTGAAGTGCAGCGCAACGTAACTTCAAATGACGGCAGCACTGATCGAAGTTTTCTGTAGCTGTCCAAGTCAGTTCACATTTTCTTTTCCATTAACCAGTCTTTAAACACTGCCAGAGCCCATACAGTGTTCCCTTAAGTGTTTACTTCCTGTCTGTCTTCTTCCGCTGATTTTCTGTCCTCCGGAGTCTTTCAACCTCTTCCCTTCCCTAGTGTTGTTTTTTAGTCTTATTCTTGTTCTCTTTTTCTTTTATTGCTTATGCCATAATGCATCCACATTTTCCTGCTTTCCACAAATGTGGAAATTAATATTCCAAAAATATTTCTTGGTATTTTCTGTAAGAATAATAATAATAATAATAATAATAATAATAATATATGGCTCTTGATCAGAGCGTCCTTAGCAACGGTCTGTTATCCTTAGAAACGGCCTGCTATCAAGAAAGAACTGACCGCTTAATGTCCACATTGACCAATCAGATTCGAGTATTGATCAAAACCATCAATCAAATCAAAAAATATGTATGTATCACAAAGTACTCATTGTCTTAGTAGGCTTTACAGTGTGTCAAAGTTCTGTAATATATGTGATTTTGCATTTTCTTTTACTCGAAGTAAAAGTCAAACCCTCAGTCATGAATCCGGATTGATAAACTGGAGAACTGTGCTGAGTAACACCTGGAACCCCCTCAAATCTGGAACATGGCCCAGGGCTATATCCTCCCGTCTTAAGCGTGAGACTCATGCTATGGACTCTAATCTGACACACACACCCCAAACCTCTTATTTCTCACACTTGAATTGTTGACGTGTGTTTTGTTGGTAGAAACGGAGTCAGACGCCGGACTACAGCTGGAGTTTAACCCGACGGACGACGAGCGGATTGTTATGAGTCTGTCTGGGTCCTCCGGTTGCCTGCTCCATCACGTGCGCTTATGTAAATGACGTCGCGTTGCACAGCTGAGAAGGCACAGACAGGGAGAGAAAGAGGTGACAGAGAAACAGTGTATTCTGAAATAAGAATTGTTCATCTGTGGGAGCATTGCAGTTGTGCTGGCTCCATTTTCTAAAGGTCAAAATATTTGCAGGACATGAAGACTAATTTTTTCACTGAATCGGAGAAGCAAAGGTAGCGAAAGAGCGAAAGATCAGAGTGGCTCTAATAAGCTTTTGTAACCCTGTGAAATTGGTGCTTTATTCTCATTTGTTTAAATATTACTGGATCTCAGGTCTCACTGTAGCTGCGAACATTTTAATGACCGAGGAGAGAATCCGTCTGCAAAAGCACTTTGTTAACACTTTTGTTATAATCTATATTGAAACCTAATGTTCTCCAATTAAAAACAAACCTTTATTTTCACCCCAGCAAGAACACTTCTTTTGTATTTCACTTTAATTTAAATAAAATATATTTTTACAGTGTAAACTTAAAAAAAATAGACTTACAGTAAAGCAGTATGTATGAAACATTCTTTTTTTCTTGACATATCTAGCAGTTGGATTATGCACTAATCCTGAATATTTTATTACAAAAGCACTACAACCATTCAAAGCTTTTTCAATATTTTGAAATTGTATTGTGGGTTTAAAAATGGTAGTTTCCTTTAACAAATTGGGCAGCTGTTATGAAATAGAGCCGTAGAACTAGAAAAAAAAGAGCGACTGTTGACGAAAGGTGCGCCAAACTTTGAAGTCATTGACTTGACCTAGATGCAACAGATGGACAGACAACTGAGGACAAAGCTACTGTATGGCAAACACTTTGTCTGCTGGATGTGTAAGGAGACAATTGTAAACTGGGATGCTCGCCAAAAAAACCAAACTAAAGGATCACGGGATTAGTGACCTGGGGCCGTATTCACAAAGCATTTTATCTTACCGCTAGGAGTGCTCCTAACTCGCCCTAAAACATTTTACGTAGGAGTTTTTTCTTAAAAGTTATTCACAAAGCCGCTGAGACCTACTCATACTAAGGATAAATCACTAAGAGTGAACTAAGAGTGACGCGCCGTTGCTATGGATGACGTCGATTCTCGTGCATGAGTTTAGAAGCGGTCAGTACGGTGATTGGTTGTTCAGAGTAGGCGGTCTCGGTGAAACTCATCCGCAACATCCCACAAACGAGCCCACTAAATCACCGAAAAACAAGGAAATAGCCTAGGCTAGAAATGTATTCCTATCAAATAGTTATGGACAGTGCAGTTAGCAGAATACACGCATGATGACAAGTTTGTGCAGACCACGATAATGACGTTGTATATGCACGTTAAAGAGAGAGAGCAAACAATAAAAATACGTAAATTGCATTAAATCGAGGAGGCAATTAAAAGCACCCTGCAAACTATTATCCAATCAGCATATTTCCAGCACTTAAACACTTTCAATAACAGCCCATACCGCCGTTCAAGTCCCCCTATCATGATGAATGAAAACAATCTGCGTGTTGATGGAATGTACTTTCTTTCTATTGACGAACACGTCCTCATCTTTTGATGGCGCAATTATTTTTATGTGCGTCCCGTCAATAGCACCGACCACACCGGGCATACCTGCATTGCCATGAAGTTGGCTTTGATCCTGTGTAGTTGTTGATTGTCCAAAGGAAACCGGATAAACTGTTGGATGATATGTGGTCTAGAGAGCGCGTTGATGGTTTGGTTTATGGCACGGCTGACTGATGGTTGCGATATTCCTAAATCGTCGGCATTGCAAAGTTGCATTTTCCCTGTTGCTAAATATCGTAGTGTTGCCAAACATTTTATTTCCGGACTAATCGGGTTATTCCTGTTAGTCGGGGATGTTATTGCATCCCGCACTAATTCCACAACAAGTTTGATACCCTCACGATTTAGCCTATATCTCTTGATCAATTCACAGTCTTCCATTGTCTCCAAAACATTTAGTCTCTCAGCCATTTTCAGATTCTTTGTGAATAGGTCTTACTTAGTTAGGAGTCCTCTCGAGGACTTTTAAGCTCTCCCAGACTTAGGTGCTACTTTTAGGCCTAAAATACTTTTGTGAATTGCTCTTAGTGAATAAAATGAGGAGTCCTAAATGTAAGACTGACACGCCCATTATGCTTAGGAGTTTCTCCTAAATTCACCAGTTAGGAGCTACTTTTAGCCCTAAGATCCTTTGTGAATACGGCCCCTGATGTCTTGAGCAGGACCTGCAGTCCTTATATTAAATTACTAAATATTATTTTAATTAAACTATGGATAGATTTGGAAATACAGATTATGCACCATTTGCTGGTTATTTTTAAATGTCTCTGATACAAAATGCGTCAAAAGGAACAAACACATTTTCCTGTCACCATATTTGCACTTTATTGAATATTCGTTCTATTCTTTTGTTCATCACATCCTAAATCAGTATTTTGACTTGTTTTGAGTATCAAATGAACCCCTCTCCTCCTCAGTGCAGACATTTGTTGCCGTGCACATCTCAGGCCAGAGGCACGGCGGCTATCAACCGGTGTTCATCCGTTACTGCTTTTTGAAATGCTGAGCTGTCAGCAGGGGCCAGGTGAGGCAGTTTGTTCTGCTCACCACTCAATGGACATGTTTCATTGGCACCTCGCTGGAGGTCAGCAGTAAGTGACGGCCAGAGCTGTGGGGATCAGGCCTACTGCCCGGCTTTAGCTGGAGAGAGTGAATTACACTGTAGGTGGGGCAGGTGGGCTGAGCCAAGGCTGGGGGCTCTGATTGTGGCCCAGCATCATGTTATAGGTGTGTGTGCAGAAATCCATTTGACCATAGTGTCATACAGCTTAATTTATACGCCTGATGTGTAAGAGCTGCTTGGAAAAACCAGCAATTCCCCCCTTTTTCCTTCCCCTCGCAGACTCTTCAACCAATAACTATTCCGTAGGGTACCTCAGTGGAGTGATGGAGTTGGAAGAAGATGTATCATTGAAGGATTAGGACTAGAGCTCATCAAAGAAAATAGCCTGGTCAGTGTGACATGCCACTTTAAAGCGGCTGAATATTTTTAAGAGGGCCCTCTTCCTCATAGGAAATGAATAACATACACAGAGTGGAGAGCAGGAGGTTTTTGTTTGTTTCTGCCACCGCTCAGGGGCAGAGATGTGAGATTCGGAGATGTGGAGTGGATTGTTAGGGAGTGAGGCAGTTGAGGCCTATTTTCACCGCAGCTGAGGCCTCCACTAGCCACAAGCAGTTTATATAATTTCAGAGATGAGAGAACAAAATATCCTCTGCCGCACAAAGTAAGATTTAACTTCTCCTCCTCTCAGCTTTTCTCCCCCCGTCAGCACTTCCTAGGTGCATCAAGGACAGTACAAGGCATTGCAGCATCGCCACACACCGACAGGCACAGTGCGACAGAGTGTAAACATTCCCCTTTTACATGACATCTAGTCAGGATCATTGTGCTTGCTCTACCATGCATCAGCTCCCGCTAAACGATGGTGTATTGTGGGGTGGGCGGATGTGTGTCCAGGTAACTGGACGCTGGCCGCTCAGGATTTCCCGGGGAGCTTTCCACGCCATGGAGAATGACTTAGTCGAGCCCCGCTGCTGAGCTCTCCTGAGCACGCTTAAGAGCTGAGCATTATTCCACTCATTTCTAGGTTCCTGTGAAGCATGACAAAAAAACTTGAGTGCTTCATGCTTCGCCCAATTCCCCTCCTGAGAGGAGACGAGAGGCTCGGGGTTTAGAAGTCGTTCAGCAAACACTCGACATGATGAACATTAATTACATCAATTACGTGGACCACAACCATCTTCTGGGGTGACTAAAAACAGGGTGAAAAATGTGTTGACAAAGCACAACAGTGAACTGGAAGAGATGCTGTATGTTTTAGGTAGCTGCCACACTAGCAGACTGTTGATACAGAAAAACACAATATTTACTGTAAAATTCAATGATTAAAACCTCTATACAAAATTATTATTTTTTGATGACAATATTTATATAATTTACTGTCTACTAGAGATGGGTCATGTATAATAGTTTTTAAATGTATTCAATACAATTTTTTAAAATATCTATAATATAGAACAATATGAGTGTAGCCATATTGAGCGTAGTGGTGTTAAGCAAATAATGGTACAATAGAGTCCAATTAATATAAAATATAATTTGTACTTAAAATTGTATTTATTACTGTCATATTTAGTTATATTTGTATTTATTTAGTTGAGCTATGTACAATTAGGGCACAATTAAACAGAAATTGATGGGTGAAGGTCATTTGTTGGTATGTGCGTATTCACTTTTAAGTACCTGCTATAAACGTATTCAAGCTTGGCTATATTGTATCCACAAAAGTGTTGTATTATAAAATGGGTCCAGTTCTTAAGCAGATTAATATGCTGTATTTTTTAGTACGTTTAACACATTAAGTCAATTTATTTTATTTTGAAGTAGGGTACAGTATCTGTCCATGTGCTTTGAATCGAGTTCATGGTTCTCAGTGTCAAAGATAACTCGAATATAAACTGTAAATATTTGGAATCAAAAAGGAAGTGGAATTTTCCATATTTAGAAATATGCATAATAAACATAGAGCGTTTTATGGAATACCTGCCATGTTTGGGATCCATGTATATAAAGAGAACGGGAATATAGCCAATGGATACAAAGTTAAATAACAGACTATGATTGGTCATTAAAATCTGACAGATGAAAGTGTCCAATGCAGATTACAAAAAGTACGGGCACCATGTTGTTAGAAGAACCTGGTCTTCTTCCACTGGAGGCAAACAAGAACATGTACACCCAAGATATCGCTAACGGCTAGTTGTATTCATGTTCCTGAAGATACTGAATGCCTAATGACCTTGGTAGCCATGCATAATGATGCACACTTAGCGTTTATTTTTGGAACACAATGAACCGCATAATTAACTTTGTAGTAGAATGAATTGTGTTTCCATCATCTTGGCAGTTGCCTGGAGTTTGTTTTACTTATAAATGATTAACAAGGTTGCATTCAGTTAGTCATATGTGGCCGCATTTATATTCAGACAACAATGCTGCCAGTGTGAGTAAAAGTCTGCTTACATGATTAATTATGGCTGCGACTAACGATTATTTTCATCATTGATTCATCTGCCAGTTATTTTCCCAACTAATCGATCCATCAATCAATCAATTAATATTTGTTGTCTCTAAAATGTTATAACAAATATTTTTCACAATTTCCCAGAGCTCAAGGTGACATATTCAAATAGCTTGTTTTTTTATTGTGGTTCAAAACGTGAAGATATTCTGATTATGAGAATATGAAATAGAAGCACATTTAGGATGCTGGTATAAGAAAGAGTTGCATTTCAGCTTGAACAGTGACTTGATTTTTTTAAAGAGGTCCTGTGTTACGGTTACTGTACGGTAATTGCTCCAATGGCAACCTGGTGTGACTTTTCTCAAGAACTGTAACAATAGTACAAAAACACACTGTCAATATTTTGTAGAGCTGTTTGTTTTGAACAAAAACGCCTTCTGGTTATCAGTGATATCATGCTCTTGACACTCTTTGTAACCAGTTGTGCTCTATTGCATGGCATTCTTAATTTGTACACTAAAAGTAGAACAATGTTTGAAAGAAATATGAATGAAGTTATCATACTCCACCAGAATTCAATTAAAGTATATCCAGAGTTGAATGGATTTCAATCAATTTAATGTTACACAACCCTAACATATTTTTAAAGGAAGTGCTTTTTATTGTGCTCTATTCGTGTAGGGTCAGCATTACGTAGTCATCAGAGGGTGTACTTTTTGACATTTTCCTCCGAAATTCAAATGTTGCGATTCCTTCCATTATTGTTCAGATTCTGTATGTGTTGCATCGAGGAAATCACAATTTACCACTTTTTTTACCTTAATGGTTCATTTTTTAAATAGTCAATGATATGTTTTGTCTTCCGACTAACTGTTCTGTTGCTTAAGTGCTGGGTTGTTTACCATCGTTGTTCGGTTTGTTCAGTATGACCTAAAATGAAAGACTCATTACATTAGCTGGAATAAAGAAAGAAACGGAGAATGTCCCTGTCAGGGTTAAGTTGGTTATATTTGAAACTGTGATATTCGTGCCTGAACATAGCCTTACCATCTCCCGTTTATCTCATCATCCTTTTGTTATCATGTCACTCCACATTTCCAAATACGTTGGTTCCAGGACCATTAGCCAAATTTTTTCCAATGTTTTCCCTACAATATGTGTGTAAGAGAGAGGAGGGAGGTAAGGTGTGTAGTTGGAGGGCCTGTCACTAAAAGCCATTATTGTAATTGGAAGTTAAAATCCCATTTATTTTCCCCTCTAGTACTGTCAGTAGTAAGACCGGGGTCTTGTTTGAAAAATTAACATTTGATGTTCGTGTTAAGGGTCATGCAAGGGAACATCAACTTATTGAAAAGGCTGCCACTCAAAGAGAGCCGAGGCAGAGAGATAATTTACAATAGAAAGAAAAGCTCTGTTGCACAACCACGGTCACTGGCGTTTCTTTTGCACTGAAAAGCTTAAACGTTGACTTTAATTGAATGTAATATTTCAACAGATGTCACATATCTGCATTATGTTAGTTGGAAATAAATTTAATTAAAGTCAATGTTTCAGTTTTTTCAGTGTGTAATGTTGGCCTCCTGTTGTTCATTGTCTAATCATTATTTTGTTACATGTTTTGATTTCACATAGGGTGTGAAAGGAAAACCTTTAAAGTATTCTAAAAAAATACTTTTTCAAAAGTAATTCTCTAAGGCTTTCCTTATACAATGCACTCCTTGTTTCAAATCAAACTTTAGATTTTTTCCTTGGAAGGCTTGGCTCAGGTCTGCTCAGTAATGACCAATGACATGTTTTATTTGAAGCTTGGCTCTATAAATTAAATGCAACTAATTTGAGTTTTTACAATTATACACAACAATGTCCTAATGTGCACAATGTAGTAACTGCTTTTTTCGTCTTTTGTTTTCTTAGTTATGTTCTCTGTATTTTATATGTATGTGTTATGTGTAACGTTGCTGCCTTCTTGGCCAGGTCAGCATTGTAAATGAGATTTTATCTCAATGCTTTTTATCTGGTTAAATAAAGGTTAAATAAAAATGATGTGCTTATGAAAGTTAGCTAATGTTAGCACCCGCTATGCTATATTCAGCATACTGTATTACTATCTTCATTGTTAGCATGTTAGCATCCACAGCACTGGGCCTGAATACTATCTCGCAGAGCTGTTAATGTAGCTGTTGAATTGCTTATGGATTTAAATTTTATATATTCACAAAAGCCTAAAGCATTAGGAATAGGATTTAAAGACACACACAAGTTTATTCATTGATTTCCTCAGGATTTATTGTGATAAAACTTTCCTTAGCCATTAAACAAAAACATACAACGTTGTCATTTAGGATGCAAATGCTAATTCTGGCACAATATAACTTGTCTGATATGACTCTAAAAATATATATTTTACATTTTGTTGTTTAACAGAAGTAAAGTGGATATGCATTATCTTCTGGCCCTTTTCCTATTATTCTTGCTATAAGCCGTAGACAAAGCCAGAATCATGAGGTTTTTCCAAACATGTTTTTTTACATATAGGTATCCTTTCATCAGAGCAGCAGATTAAATGTCACACTTATTTCCCAGCTGACTGTATACAGACAATGTATATATTGCATTTTAAAACAATACCTATATATTTTTTAACACAGACAATCATGCAAGGTGTGACTGAACTAGCACATGTGTGATCAGGAATATAAATCCTACTAAATAAGTCTTCACTTGAATATGATTATTGTCTAATTAACAGACAAATATTAAATTGAACCTCACAAAAAATACAAGCTTTTTGAAATACACTGCATTTTTTACACAATTGTACAATGTTATCACAAGCTGGAGCGACATGTCAGTCAGTCCCAGGTCTGCCTGTGACACAGTGACAATATTCCTTCAAGGCTTTAGTGCAGGGGTGTCCAAACTACGGCTCAGGGGCCAAATGTGGCCAGCGGACCCTTTTTAATTGGCCCCCAGCAAATTCAAAAAGTATAATTTGCAATCACAAATGAAGCTTGTGGTTGTCTTCTGTCTACTTCTTAAATATAAATGTAAACATATATTACACAGTAGTAATCATGTGTTAATAAGACCACTTTTCAAATTAATTCAGTCAATTAAAGTTGGAAACATTTTTCTATCATATCTTAGTTGATAAGAAAAAAGCCCAATGACTTATTTACATAACAAGCTTGAAATACACCCTTCTTATTTCTCCTTATTATAATCAATCTGAGGCTTCTGTTTTAAGGGATGAGCTGCCAACACTCACAAGCATAATTCACCTACATTTGATTGATTTTGCTAACTTATAACTGAACTTATGAGGCAATATAACTCTAGTGAGTGGCCAGATCGCCACAGGAGCCAATTGGGGGTGAAGTGTCCAGGGACAGCAATCGACATGCTGCTGCAGTGGGGTTCTGAGTCTGATCCGACACCAACGCACTATTACGCGGCAGGCCGTCTCAGAATATGAACTTGTGAGGGCGATATACCTCTAGGGAGTGGCCCTAGCCCTTTGTATAATCTTTTTCTGTATGTGGCCTTGGTGAAAAAAGTTGGACACCCTGATCTCCGACTTAAAGCCAGGAGAGACTTCTGGTGGGCTCAG
>NW_011336802.1:184298-211012 GCF_000735185.1 Notothenia coriiceps | reverse complement strand
CCCCCCCCGGGAAGATTTTTTTTTGAACATTTTAAAGTAAAATGCTTCAATCTGGTGCACTTTGAGCACACAATTAATAGAGACCTGATCTAGGGGGTACAACTCTAAAACGCCCATATGAAAAAGATCGGTTTACATTTTAATAATCAAATAAGCATATGAACATAACCAATAACCTAACATAGCCAATAACAAATAAATGTAGCTTATTTTAATTTTTTTGTTCATTCATATCATATTTGACTAGTTAACATCATGCATATTTTTGTATCTCTCCAACTTTAAACGATATTTTTGGTTTACTGTCCTACTGTATAGTATACATTGGAATGATTTCAAACCTGTTTTTATTTATCCTAATAATTATAAAGGAGTGCCTTGGAAATATGTGTTTACATAATTTGTGGTCAAAATGTTTGAGACCCACTGAGATAACTTAGACTAAAATTAACTTATCTAAACACTCAGAGTCCTTTACCTCACTGAGCCTCTCAGTCTGACAGGAGAGCTCTCCTCCACCCTGGTTGTAGAAACATCTACGTCTTATATCCGTTAGTGCTGCTAGCACCAGATTCTAATAACAACAGCGCCAGTACCGGTGCGCCCTCTCTCTCTCCCTCGCTCGCTCCCGCGCTCGCACTTTGGCTGTGAGCTGCGGGCGCCTGATAAGCCAACGTCCCCCACTTTCATCACTTACAGCGCCCATCGTGTAGGGCAAATGAAAAGTGTAACCGGGGTGAAAAGGGTGTTACATTTACTTAATTATGAATGCTGCTACATCAAGGCAGAGAATTTGGATGAGCGCCAACGGTCAAAACAATTTTTTCCCTCCCAGAGCTACCAGCACAGCGCCCCCCAGATCTGGCGCCCTAGGCGACCGCCTGTGCCTATGCCAAAATTCGGCCCTGCCTAGTACATACAGTGGCAATGTCTCAACATTTAGCAAAAATATACCTTTATTGAACATACAGTAATACAAATACTACAAATCCACATAACAAACAATAAAAAATAAAAAAAGGGTCGCCACTTATTATTATTTTAATAAAAATAAAAAAAGTTTAAAAAAATATATATATATATTTTTGGTACCTGGCTGGCGCCCCCTAGCAGCGGCACGCATATTTCAGCAGCGCCGCCANCAAAAAGGGTCAGCACTTATTATTATTTATAAATTAATATTATTTATTTTTTTGGGTACCTGGCTGGCGCCCCCTAGCAGCGGCACGCATATTTCAGCAGCGCCGCCACTATTTGTATATAGGGGTGGTGTTGAGAGGTATCCATAGATCTCTTAATTTTGCTCTCAAAGTGCACCAGATTGATGCTTTTAACTTCAACATTTAAAATAAATCTTCCCGGGGGAGCATGCCCCCCGGAGCCCCGTTGAGGATGTTGGGTCCATCCCATACTTAAATCACGTCCACATGGATAGGAAACTAAATACATTTGTACACATCTTGTGTCCATATCTTTCTGTTTTGGTGGTCATGCCACAACCTTGCACGTGAATGCATACGTGAGTCATGGTAAGATTTATGGATTAAGAGGTGGCTTTTTCTTTGCACAGCATGAAAGAAAGGCCAAATTAATGGGCTGTGATTTTAGTATTTTTAAGCAGAGGTCAATAATTTGTACGGCCCTAGGAGCATGTTGAAAAATCTGAAATGGCCCTTGAGAGGAAAAAGGTTCCCCACCCCTGCATTAAAGCATACAAAAACATCCCTTTGTAGAAACCATAAATACAATAATGAACCTGTTAATGGGCATCATATGTCTCCTTTAAGTGACGAGCAGCATGGCATCTGTAGCTTTTTTCTTCATAGAAAATATGTTTTTTCCAGGGGATGTATGTTTTGTCGTTCTGTTCGGTCTGTCCTTGTTAGAAACGGCAACAGGTGTCGGTAAGAGTGCAGCAGATGCTTTTTACATTTTCTTCCTGATCCTCTATGTATCTGCTACACGGCTTCTCCTCGGTAATGCACTAGGGCAGTAATTGTTGCGCACACAGCATCACGTCCTCAAGATATTAGAAACCCATTCATGTGTAAGCACACACACTCTCAATCATGCACAATCATAACTGTTCTTACTGTCTTTTAGGGGTGTGCAAAAATAACTGAATGTTTGAAATTGGGTTAAAGAAAAAACTGGGTTGAAGAGTGGTCCATTTTTTTATCTGTCCGCTTGAATTGAAATCTTGTCAAAAAGGATTTTTAAAAATCAGAACAAATGTTGGAAGGCAATTGATTAATGCAAATGTTCTATTAGATGTAATTAAAAGAAGATGCATTTGTTAAAGTGTAAAATGATCTGTGTCAAATTAGATTCTATTCCAAGGTCATTTCTTCCAACCAAATTGGTTATATAGTTGACCAAATTAAAATAATAGCAGTCTATTTAAGTAATCAGGGAATAGCTTTCATATTTTGTGTTGGTTAAAATGCATTAAAACTTTATTTTTGTTTGAGGAACACTTTAGTAAGCTTTCGCACCAAATGGTATAATCATAACCATTAAGGCACAATATAAGGCTTTGTGGCTTGTCTGTCACCATGGAGAGAAAAATAGAGAAGGTAATTGTGTTGTACCATGGCTCAAGCAATCCCATCAGCCATTGGGCGGACATGTCAAAGTATAAAGACAGGGGCTGAAAACTTGACTGGTTGTATGCTGATGGAACAACACCGAAAAATGGCCGGGGACTGGGTGGCCCAGAAGGGAAGCAAGACAAACAGCTGATGTAGAGAGGCAAGCAGAGATGAACATTGACTTTTTTTTTTCTTACCCAGATTGGCAATGATAAAAGTGAGTGATGTTGATAAATAGTCGCACAGCCATTTTATCAGCAGCTGTCTGGCTTGGGGTTGCCGGAGGCGGCATCCAAGGCTGATAACCTCTGTGGCCTGAGGCATGATGTTGGGAAGGGGAGGAGGAAGACGGGGGGCAGTAGATGATGTAGCTTCTGGCTCTTGGCCAGTCTATAACCAGTATCTGTCAAACATTGCAAAGTAGTACAAAAAACAGCATAATCTCCCATAAGCTTCACTGAGAGCCTGTAATGCTCATTACATAGAGCATGAAATAGTGTTATATTTATGAAAAATGTTGGCAATTTAGTAACCTATGATGAGTCGGTTTAAAAGAAAAATCATCCTAACTGGAGGTCTCAAAAATTGACCACAAAAAAAAAAAATGCATATCCTCTATAGGTAAATTTGTTGAGCTATATTAATTTTAAGATGGGATATCTGTGCAAAACAGTTGAAACAACACAAACAAACGTACACACATGCACAGGGCCCGTTGCCGCGGAGCTTGTGTGTCCATCTGTGCAGCCCTCAGAACGAATTAAGGAGAAGGCGAGAGTGCGGGCAAATGGGTATTTCAAATGTTTCAACTCAAAATTGAAGCATCCTTGGTCGTCGTTTAAAAGACCATCGATCAAGTTATTTGAAACAAATATCAACTGATAACAGTCCAATCAATCTGAGGACCATCCTGACCAATATGGGGCAATAGAGTTCAGAATAGCTTACAGAAAGAACATATAGAAGGCAACACATAATCAATGACATTTCACCACCTGTAAATAAACTCAGTGCTCTTCAAAATGCGTGGCAATAGCGAATTGAGTCAATAGAATGTCAGATACAAATGAATTGGGCTTTTGTTTTTGTGTCATTTTGCCTTCATTTCTTAAAAAATGTACAGTTGAATGGGTTTTGATACATCAAGGGCAAACTAAACCAAAACTGACATTTGTAATCGTAACAAAAACTGTTTGTTTTTCTGGACACTTCCCATTTTACGGCATCTCAGACCAAGCCTGACACACTTGTCACAGCTTTCCTCCATCAAAGCCGCACTCTGTCTAGCTCAAGAGGGCTTTAACAGCTGTGATTTGAGGTGATCATTACCATGGTTACCAATACCATTACCAGTTTGGCTAACAGTTCGCATTTGAAATACTACTTATTAGCGAGTCATACAATATTCCCAGTGTGTATTGCTCAGTGTAATTTCCACCTACAGTTGATTGGTTGTCAGAATGCCATTGCTAATTACCTTAAACACTGTATTTGCATATTTCAACTTTGGCCCATTTCACATTTTCAGTGAAAGATCCATGCTTATATTTGTACGGATTTCTAGAATAAACTCTTGCTGTTTCCTTTTGTGATTTAGTGTTCGTATTGCACTTACACATATTTCCAGCAATTTAGCCCTGAACTAAATGCTGAGCTCCTCTCTGTTATTCATGTTTAAATTGCAGAGATACATTTAAACTACTGAATACATGTAGACCACTAAAATGTGTTAGTATATTTCTTTGTCGTCTTAATTACATTTTCTGGTTAAACAATATAATATAATGAGAAAAACATAGAAGATCACAGAAGCAAGAATCCGGCCCATGAGTGGGAGGCAGTGTGCATATGTGCAGGCGATGTGCCTGTGAGCCTGTTTGCACCTGGAGAGCACTTGACAGATGCTTACTTCAGCTCCAGCTGAATGTAGCTTCTTTTTTCCCAGCGTTAAGCCTCTTTCATAGATTGAAAGTGTTTCGGTCAGCATTTTGATCAAGGTAGACTCTTTCAACCTTCTTTTATAGTTTGCTGTGCATCTCTGGAGTATGTTTATCCTGCCCCGGCCATTTCTTTTTCTTTGATTCTGATTCTTGCCAGCCGAGTGAGATCAGAGCTGTGACTCTCTCTGCTGCATTTTTATGCTCCTTTTTGTTTGTCACTAAGATTACAGAGCAGTGCGCCAGAAATCATTATATTCCACGTTATGTCAGTAAATACTTTAGCATAGATTGAAATGGAGACAGTAAGGATGGCCTATTGTAAACGGTGCTTCTGGCTCTTGTCCATCAAACCTCTCCCGTGGTAAAGTTGCCCATATGGAATGTGTAAATTAGCCTGGAATTGCACAAACAATCATTGTATTCCTGTCCTTATTATTTATTTACTGATATCCCAGTGTTCATGACACTACTGATTGTTGTGACCATTTGGGCAAGTTGTGAGGTAATCTAATCGGCCTGATTGCTGTAAACATATACATACTGAGCTCAACATTATGCGTAATGCAGAATGCACCATCAATGCTAGGGCTACATGAATGGGTGGACAATTCCAAGTTGATTTGGGATTTATAAATAAAACTGCACAATGGCAGGTGTACACACATCTTTTTCAATTCAGAATATTTTTTGGCATACATGTATTTCCTCATTTGTATGTGTGCAAACATTAAGTGTTGATTATGAGACCCCAGAACATCAGTTAAGACTATTACTGTACCATTTAGAGCCATAACCTTTCCCTGTGAAAATCCTGTTTCAGAGGTCTGACTTTAGGAAAAGATTGTTGCTACCATTTCATTAGTTCAGCTTCTTTTTTAATC
Organism: Notothenia coriiceps; assembly: GCF_000735185.1. NCBI lineage: Eukaryota > Metazoa > Chordata > Actinopteri > Perciformes > Nototheniidae > Notothenia > Notothenia coriiceps. The sequence goes on along the minus strand of NW_011336802.1, from coordinate 205,600 downwards.
GTGTGCAAAAAAGAAATAGTGCCTCGCAGATTTTACACTGACAGCAGTGTTGAAGTGTTACTGTATTTCCCTGAGAAATTGTCCTACTAAATTTAGCATGTGCTCTCAGCAGCAGATGTTCGTGCCCTTTTTGATGCCGTGGGTAATAATCCTTAATATTCTTGCTGTTTGAAAATAAATGAGGCTTTAATGCACTCTGATTCCATCTTCCAGCACTCATTAATTGTTTTGCTTTTTCGGAAGTCCATCAATTATTTCTTTTTTTTTTAAAGTGTTGCTAAAATGAAAAAAAACTTTTGGGATGATATGCATGTTTTCCATTCTGTGACGGTCTGTTTTGCTTAGAGCTTCCATCGGAAATGTCCCAGTGATGGGAAATTCACAGAACTGCTATGTGTAGCCAAGAGTAATTTTCCTGCCAATACCTTCAGTATTTGTGACCTTGATATAATACGAGTGTTTTTGAAAATGTTTTGTGTGAATCGGTTTATTCCTGTTCAGCAAGAATGTGTCCTCACTCCCTCATATCACAGGTGCTGCTCACTCAGTGCGTTTGAAGCCTCATTAAAGGTGTTGTGCAATGCATTTGAAGCCTCATTGCTAATCCTCTCCTCTCGCCCTTTTTTGTTCCAGATGGTCACAAGAACAAAGAAAATATTTGTGGGTGGCTTGTCAGCCAATACAGTAGTGGAAGATGTGAAGCAGTATTTTGAACAGTTCGGGAAGGTAAGACAGTTTTATTATTATTTCTCCTGCAAAGTGTTGTCACACTATCCAACATTTCAGCTCTCTTTGACACAATTGCAATGCACACATTATATCATCATTAAGAGTGACATATGCTAACCTGATAATAACACAGTCTGTGCCCACTGTCACTCTGGTGACATTTTAGAAAACACATGGCCAACACTCAGATCATTACAGCAATCATGAATTTGAGCATTAAAAGGGACATATATCATATTATTTCCAGTGCTAGTGTGTATACATTTGGTTATACCCCCCCTTTATCTTAATTACTTCCAATAAAGGCTTGAGAACTACCATTGCAAAGGTGCAATATACTGTATTTTTCTTGCAAGCCAATCACATCAAACTGGGCTTTTTCCTGAGGGGTTCTTAAATGGGCCCTATTATGCTAATGTTAGGATAATATTTGTATTATCTGCCTCTACTGTGACATTATTTAATGTTCAAAAAGCTCTTTATTTTTCTCACACTGCCTGTACTGCAGCACCTTTCTTCACCCTCTGTCTGAAACCAGAGCCCAGTCTGCTCTGATTGGTTAGCTGGCCGGCTCTGTTGTGATTGGTCAACCGCTTGGAGACGTCCAGCCACTTAGCCTATCACGTACAATGTGTTGGAGCGCTAGCCAATAGAACCACATTCTCACATAGTGATGTCACTGTGTTCCTGAATTAAACAAAGTGGTGAGTCCAATGGATGCATTTCCAGCAGGGGGGGTCTCCCTTAACGGAGACCCTTTAACCCTTTAAAACCTTTTTTTTTTTCACAAAACTGTGTCTCAGGGCTCTTTAACAACCTATTAATGTGTCATACCCACTTAACAGGAAGAAACTCAGCTAACTGACGATATTAACCATTTTTAAGGGTAAAAGCAAGCCTCTGAATTAGCACTGAGCGAAAAAATGCTAATGCACTTAGCACAGAACTCACGGTAGAAATATTGTATTACTTATCGGATCTGCACAAACAAGATATCAGATTAAAGCTGAAATTCCACAGATTCTAGAGGTATACGTATCATCAATGTGCGACAAACTCGGGGCAGCGAAGGCAAACCCAGACAACACACAACGTAGCTATACCGAGCCGATATGGCAAATATGTCTTACCTTTGCTGTTTTCTGATCAAAAGTCGTGTTCAATGGCATTAAAACGATAAAAACGCTACTGAAGGTTAATCCATAGGTTAATCTAATGTGTATGTGCCACTTTTAAATGATTACCGATAATCCATCCTTCCATTTTGGTCAAAAATGAGATTTCATATAGCTGCTATTAGAGCTACAACCCAGCTTCCGGTTTTGGGCAAAGTGCGTACGCATCACTCTCACTCCTCAATGGTAATGTTTAGATTGATTTTTAGGAACTTCCCCTCGATTATATTGGCTCCAACGGTTCAAAAGAGGTGTCAATCATCAAAATCGACCGAGGGGGGCCAAATCCACCCAAATGACCCCAGAAGTGTTTTTATTTTGCTAAACCTCTCTAAAAAGGTCAAATGTCACTTGTTTTGCATCAATCTTGATACAGGATAATTATTCAATGTTATAGTTTGGATTCCTAAAGCTTTTAGTCTACTATCCCATCATTCAAGGGTGGTTTTCACTAATGTTCTTCTTTGGGACAGACACTATAACTTGTTCAATCTGAATTGACTTTAAAATAAAAACATTCTATATTGATTCTGACTTTTCTAGATCCAACTCACAGGTGTATCATTGCTTTGATAAAAAGGATTATTAATTTACCCTTTTTTAGAAGTGAAGATATGGTCATTTGTTCTGAGACCTGAAAAACAGGCTTGGGGCTTAACAGGTTAAAGGGACAGGAGCTAAAACAGAGCACTCAGACAGTAGGTCAGTGATTCTCAAACCTTTTCTGTCAGGCCCCCCCTTTGGAGAAAAAAAAAAAGTCGGGTCCCCCCAACACAAATAGTCAGGCTCAGTGGCGGCGCCAGAGATTTCTTTTGGGGGTGCTGGGGTAGCTTGACGTTTCATAGAGGGTGCTCAAACATTTGAGGGTTTCCCATTAATGTACCGGGCGCTACAGTGGAGTGTTCTATTGCAACACTCCCCACGCAAATACACAGTGTACCCGCGACTGTTACAATGAAGGCTCGATAATCAGCTTACGGCATATAGGTGTAAGCAGGGGTAAAGTGCTATTTTTATAGGTGGTGTGTGGACCTCACATAGGCGGGTCCGAAGGCAAGCTCCCCCGGGAAGATTTATTTTAAAATATTGAAGTTAAAAGCATCAATCTGGTGCACTTTGAGAGCAAAATGAAGAGATCTATGGATACCTATCTCAACACCCGTATGAAACAGAACTGTAAACAGATTTACTTTTTCTTTATGGATATTTTATAAATCACCCTTTTAAACTTTATTCTTTTTTTTACTGTCATATAGTATTTCATACCTGTTTTTCATTTATTCTCTTATTTTTTTATAACTACAATGATCATATAAACATGTGCCTCGGAAATAATTGTTTACATTAATGGTGACCAAAACGTTTGAGACCCACTATCTAAACACTGAGAGAGTCCTTTAGCTCACTGAGTCTCTCAGTCTGACAGGAGAGGACTCTCCTCCACTTTGTTGTTGAAAAAACTCCTTATATCCGTTAGCGTAGCTCGCTAGCACCAGAAGCTAACAACAACGATCTCCGGTACCGGTGCACTCTCTCTCTCTCGCTCGCGCACCGCTCTGTCTCGTCTCCTCTCACTCTCTCACTCACTCTCTCTCAGACTCGTCTCTCTCTCGTTCCACACACACACACACACACACACACACACACACACACACACACACACACACACACACACACACACACACACACACACACACACACAGAACCAAGCTTCAATGAAACAGAGACCCAGACGTAATAGTACTGTGCTGTATGATATTATTTTCGAATCAATCATTTTTAAAATTATGATTTAAAAAAAAAAAGATATTTTTTGTATATCTTTATTTATTTTTTTAAATAACCCCCACTTTGAGAACCACTGCAGTAGGTGAATACAGTTATTGTAAGTTGGATAAAAGCGACAGCTAAATGAAATGTAATGTACTTGGTTATACTTTTTTTTTTACATTAAAGTATGTAAATATGTTTAACTAGGACCCCAAAATACGAGTATGAACCATAAAAGGAGCATTATATGTGTCCTTTATAAGAAGCCAGCAGCAGCAGTTTGGATCCTTTCCTGACAATGAGACAAATAAATCTCTATATTGTGACAAGCAAACAACAGAATATATGGCAATAGCTTCACACTGCCCACCATGCCTGGTCAACAACATGCATTTGGCTCACAGAGCAAACAAGCAATGACAAGCAAATGCCATAAGCAAACCGTCCTCTGCTAAAAAACAACACACAAATTGCATTCTTTTTCTCATCTATGGTAGTATGGCATAGAAATGAAATATAAAAACAAGGGATTCAAAGTTTTGATATTGTGGCAACATTATCCCGGTGTGGTCTTAATGAAACATAGACTGTTAATTCAGCAGAGACTCATATTCAGCTGTTTGTTCCTGTCTGCTGCAGCAGTTTCTACACGCTGTTCTCATGAACACCACCCCCAGCAGAGCGGAGGGAAGCACACATGCACACAAGGACACACACACACACACACACACTCTTGAGCTCATGCGCGCGCACACACACACACACACACACACACACACACACACACACACACACACACACACACACACACACACACACACACACACACACACACACACACACACACACACACACACACACACACACACACACACACACACACACACACACACACACACACACACTCTTGAGCACACACACACAAACATGGTTTGATACAGTGGTAGCATTTCACAGATAATGTCCCCACACTGAGCCGAGATCCATTTCCCTCATGTCATATTCCACATCAGTCAAGGTCACCTTCAGCTCATACAGTCCCTGTAACATCAGCACTTGACCTTGAGTTTAAACAATTTCACTGAGGATGGATTTTTTCACAGGCACATAATGTACCATGTCCTGAAGGAGGCAAACGAGCTGTTGTAGATTAATATAAACTATATATATATAGATATATTTTTAGATCAGAGAGAGTATGTTACCAGCTCTACCCTTTTTAAGCCCTGCGTTATTTTCTCGACTTAAAGTGAGCAAGTTGAAGGACTTTGTTTTGCTCTTTATCTACAGAAGTGGCTTTAAAGACCGCGCCATGGCCTGGTCTGCCGTTCCAAATAAAGATGGCTTATTTGCACAATAGAACGCGGCAAGCAGATATCCAGCGCAACTTTGCAATCAATGGATCTGAGAAAGGGCTCGAAATGATTTTCGACTTGATTGAATGACATAATTGACTTGATTATACAAAGTTTTTTCCTCCTCGAGGAATTCTCAAATGCTTAGGAGGAAACAAACAAATCAGACTGATTGAGCGAGATCTTGCGCATGTTTCTGTGTGTGCTTTTATAGCCTACTTGTGCATGCTCGGATGTCTCTGCAGTACTGCTCTCGCCATGCGTGAGTGTGTCAACGATTAAGTGTATTTATGTGGGTGCATGATTAGGGGTGCGCGTGTGTGTGAGCAGGTTTGAGTGTCTCCTGCAAAAAGGAAATCAGAGGAGATATTGGGAGCTGTGTGGCAGACACGACACAGAGCGAAACGAAGAATCAGTCTCTCTGTGTTCAGTGTGTGTCCTTCCTTTCTGCCTAACACATCCCAGGATTTATTAAATAACCTGCCTGTCACTGCAACCTAGCATTATCGCCACACACACACACACACACACACACCACTCTGAGGACTTATCCGCAGAAGGAAAACCAATTAATTCAGTTTCCCCTCCATAGAATCTTGGTTGCAGTGTGTCTGTCTATATGTGCATGTCAAGGGGGACATTAGCCGCCATGGTTGCAGGGCAGCTAGTCATCTTATATTTCTGTTTCGCAGCACTTATCAATCATCACGCAAGTGCGGCTTAAGGCAACGGCAAATGTTCATCCTCTTCGGGAACAAGCCCTGATACTATTTTGCTGTGTATCTATGTGTGTGTGCTTCGGCATAGGCCAATTAGCAGGATGTGGTCCACGGAGATGTCGGTGGTTGGGAGGCAGTGGAGGGGAAACAGCTGGTGTGGCCACAATTGGGTCACAGGTTCTGTCTGTAACCTCCACACCTCCCTCCCCACTCCAGTCCCTCCCTTCTGTCTCCATTCTGTCAGGGGGAGAGGTGGCGTTTGTTATGGGGAGAGGCTGACAGCTCTCCGGCACATCAGTCTCGGCGCCACTCTCAAAGCCGTCACCATTAGAAAAGAGCACATGCCGAGACCCGGCACAACTTCCTCCAACAGCCATTTTCTCTCCTTTTCACTCGCCTACAGTACATGCCTAAGGTGTGCATTTGAAGTGATTGTGACAGTCGTTTGAACGGAACTGAAGTGTGGTTCTGTTTGACTGATTCTAATGCATCTCAGATGGATCCCATTACCTGCCTAATAGTAGCCACATCCTGCCTTATTTTTTTCTCAGGCAGCACAGTGCCTTAGCCCTGCGAGCCAAATGAGACAATCTTATCAGCACTGCCTGGCCTCCCTTTATATTCAAGGACTCTTAACTGGAGGCTGCTGCTATTTCTGTCTTCCAATAACGTGAAATGAATCAGGGTGCTGTTTGTGCATTATATACATTGTAAGGAAAGACAATGTTAGCCCTTGGAGATTCCAATTAGAGATTTTTTGCAATTTTATCGCCATTTTTATATGGTAATTCAGTTTTGGATGTTTGCATTATTATTTGTAAGTGTTTTTTTATACAGTTACCTTTCTGTCATGGCTCATTTGTATGTGGTTTGCAAACCAAGTAGAAACCCCCAGCAAACATCTTATTACGGAAATGACAGCCCAAAATAGTTGAACATCATATGCATGCGTTAGCCGTTATACTTTGACTTAAAAGACTTTCACATCAGGAATTAATGACCATGAATGGTAACGTAGGGAGGCAGGTAGTCTCGACATTTTCTCTAAATCCTAAACAAAATTAGGCAAAATGTGATATCCAACTCCAAAGTAGGGGCTTTGGATCTTGTGATTGGATCTTTTCTTAAGCAACACCTTAGACAAATGTCTCTTTTAATAGATGATGACGGACATGTACTTAGTACTAAAGGAATTACATTACCAATGTGAAATCTGAGGGGGCGACGATTTCCAAATTGGATCAATCGCACCTATCATGAAACCGTCCGATGAGACTTTCTATCTCCGATGTCAAAGGTCAGGATCAGCCTGAATGGCAAATGTGAACAGTGTTATGCAAAATACTTTTACCGGCCTAAGGATGGAGAAACTATAATCGACCAGTCTGACAGCCGCTTGACCATAAAGAAAAAAATTCTGTATGTTGCACAAGGTTTGGCTTAGTTGAAGCCAATGGAGGAGCACTTATAATTGTTTGGCTTATCGAAAGCTAATGTACTTGCAGGAGTCTGTATCTTCATGGTTGAATGCACTTAATTGAAGTCCCTTTTCATACATGATGATGGCTTAATCAGGTAAAACTACTTGTATTCAAAAGTCAGCACCAGTGCTTTATGAACGTTTTCAAAATGTTACATGTAAATCTGTTAGGTATTTAATGTCTTCCTTTTTTGTGATGATAATTGCCCTCTTATTTTCCAATAAATCATACACCTGTTAACAAAACAACTACCATTCTAAAATGTGTCCCTGAGGCCAGTGCTTCATTAAAGATGGGACTTAGTGTGATGACACCTTTTATACATTTGGATCTGACGTACCAGCAGAGCCCTGCCCAGGCATGAAAAGGCAGTTGAAGGCATAATTAGCTGCGGTGGCTAATGCTTCCTCATTGGTTTATTATCAGCTTTTGAGTGCATCTCATAGTGCCCTTGTTGGGCTAAGCTGAAACAACTCCAGCTCACTGACTCCGTCCCCGCACTACTGTCCATCGGCTGCAGTGTGCAAGCCCGAAGCTGACATAGTTTAATCAGAGATACTTGCTTCCATGTCACTGGGCTGCCACAATGGTCCCTTTATGTCCAGGCTGTCCTGGTGCTCATGCTCCACTGGTCCAGAGCCAGATCCTGGAGGTGGAGCTGAATGGGAGGAGGATGAGGAGGAGCTTAACCAGTTCACTGCCACTGGGCTCAGGAGGGATGCAAGGTAGACACAAAAGGTCACCGCTTCGACAGGCAAAGCAGAGTCCTAAGATGAGACAATGGCCTCAATGTTGGAAAGCAAAGAGCGATGACACCTGTTGGAGGACGTCGGACAGATATCGATAGTAGCTGTTGGACACTGATCATTGTCAGAGAAGAGATGAGCGTCTGCACACTTTCTCTCATACTTTCACTGAGAGTAACAGATGAGAGGAAATAACAAAAGCAATAGAAAAAAAGCTCCTTGGTTAGTGCCTTGAATTTGTTCTGGGCCTTTGGTTATCTAATACCACGGCTGACATTTCGCGTGCCCTTAGATTTTCTAAATGGCAGAGAAATAGCCCTGTGACCATGACCAAGACTGTATTAATTCATTTTGCATACCTTTCCAAGTGCTTAGGCCTTAACACATTTCGGGAAAATAAAACTGTCTCAATGGCAAATGACACCTGTGGTGATTATTACTGTAAAATATGTTCTGTGGATACTGATCTTAAAAGGACAAGATATCCAAGTACACTTTAGAAAAGGACATCAGTGAAATTAGTGTCATCATTTGTGTTTTGCATTTAAATAAGTAGTTTTGCCTTATTCGAGAATGTGGATTTAACCTACTTTTAATATCATACTTTACAAGGTGCTACTAAATCAATGATGGTGTTATCAGTTTGATTACAGAATTACATTTTATACCTTCAATGACAATGCAATAAGGCACTTATAGGGACTGTTAAACTAGATACTATGAATGTATATTGCCAAGAATCTAGCAATATAAAATCAATATCAATTCCGATATGTTTTGTTGATAGATTGAAGGAAACCTGTCATAAAGAACACACCACCATATGCTAACAATTGGAGGAAAACAGCTTATTTTTTATGGGAACAGTGAGGTCTGCATTTGCATTTATCACAGTCTCTTTAACATCCAACATCAAAGCTCTCCGTTGAATAGGCACATACACACACAGGGTGCATATCTTTACATATTAAAATATTGACAGAGTAAATTATTTCATGTTAAAATCAAAACTGCTTTTTTTCCTTGAGAAATTATAGAAAACAAACTATATTTTCTTACACCTCTTCTGGAAACTGTGAAGTGCCCTTTAAATGCACTTCGGACTGAGGAGATGCATTTCTGAAGAAAAACCCAAGTACACAATTGCGTCATGTTCATTGTCTATAAATAGCCAACCTGGCTGATTGATACATAAAAAATACACTTTCAAGCGAAAACGCGGATAGAAGCTAATCAAAAGGCCGCAGTCCTTCATTCCACTTCATATGCTAGTGCAGGTGCACATTTGCATGCCATTTACATGGCAGCTCCCAGTGACCACTACTACTCCAACGTCTCCGTGTCCATCATCTGCTGACATTCTGTGATTGTTTCCTCTCTGCTGCGACTCAGCCAATCAGTGGAGGATATAGTGTGGTCCCAGTGATTATAAGGAGTGATCAGAGCAGCAATGATGGAGCATGTGCCTTGCAGTGGAGATTTAGCCAGAGGCTTCAATCTCATTGCAGTCACTTGTAGTTAGTGACTGAGACTAGCCGTGAGAAGGGCAGAGCAATATAAATGAATTGGCTATGAATGTGGATACGGCCTCAGTGCTGCAGGGACACACAGAGAGAAAGGGCCAGTTAGACAAACTATTTCATATCCCCCTTGACCTTTATTTGCCCAGTGGCCCAGCAACATTTTCAATAGAGTAGCTTTTAAATGGCCACTGAAGAATTGAGCTGTACTATTCACATCATTTTTTTTGTCTGTGCGTCTCTGTCTTTAAAATAAGAGAGGGTGAGTGTTAAAGGAATACTTCAGCCATTAAATAACCATTTATAAATCAATACCTCACCCTGTGTTACCTATTTGTCAAGAAAACACTCCTTTTCTTGCATTCTTGCACAGTGAACAAATTATAAAAAAACTGAAAAGTCTAGATCAATTAAAGAAAATGGGGCCGAGTTTATCAACATTTACGCTCTTTACTATTTAAAACATAAACAGTCTCAGACTTGAGCAGGCACATTTCCTGGTTTTAATAGTAAAGTTTCAGCAAAAATGCATGTGTTTGGGATTACGAAGTCACAAAAACAACAATTGTATTCCCATTTTTTGCTAATCAGTTTTTCTCAAGTACCGTAGATATTGTCAGTGCTAGAGGCTAAGGGTCTGCCGTCATTTCTGGGGCGACAGAACATTTTCTTTGAGACGCATTAAACTCAATATCTACATGTATAGGGCTGCGCGAAATTGTAGATAATTTCACTGATATTGATATTTTAAAGGCAATTATGACATTTTAAACTTCCTAACTAAAGCTATTGCGCAACAGGTAATTAAGGAGTGTATGTGAAAGTATATGGGCTGTTAAAATGTTTTCCCCCTTAGTATCCAATTGGCATTTCAAATCATGGAATTGAACTGGTGTTGGTATTGACTCATACATTCCTGGATAACTAAGACTGCTGGTAAACACTGACCCATTTCCTTTTCTGATTCTTTATCTCTTTTTTTTTTTTAAATCTTTCTCCAATTGTTTTATTCTTTATTTTACACGCATCGCATGAGAGAAACACCAAGTTGTTTCTTCAAAGTGTAAGTGGGGTGATTCATTGCTATACCATAGTCATTTAGTGAACAAAGCATGCCTTTTCTATGCCAGTGTCTTTACTGCAGGTTACTGATTTTACTTAAAGGATCGGACCTTTTAGAAAAGATGGATTTTTGCCTATTGCTGATACTTGGAAATGTCTGTCAGAAGGCCTCCTCCAACACCTAGATGCTGTGCTGTATAGGCGGCTCACAGTGAGCTGTGGATCAGTGGAGATTGACACCTTTCTGTAGGTCTGTATTCTCATCTCCCAGCTGTCCCTCCTGAAATGGCTCCCTCGGGATAAGCCGGGATTGGCTTGATTGTGTTATCGGCGACTGATCGGGTCATTGAATGATGGAATTTTGAGCCCCTGTTCTGCTTAAAGAATGAAATGTTTAAAGAAGATTGACTGTGATTGGATCAGATCCAGCACCTGCTCAAAGGGTCAATCAGGTGAAGGCAGGAGGCAGCAATCTCTGCTGTGCTATTGTCACACGAATAGAGGGGGGGATTAATGTGTCTGTTGGGGTGTTGGTGGTGGATGGATGGTAGTGGGGTGGGGGTCTGGAGATGCCATTCAACAGGGAAAAGGTTGAAAAATGTCATCAGAGGAAGTGTCATGAGTAATTTGCAGCAGTCTCACCATCAAACCGGTGTGGAGGTGGACGCCTCCACCTTCACGCCTCCACTTCAGCCTTGTAAACTGCAATCTGGTCTTCAGGGAATTCCATGTGGAAGACCACTCTGGTAGGAATCATGATTCAAAGAAGGGTTTATTTCCCAGATGGATAGGAGATATGTATTGGTATAGCTATATGTATGTGCTACGGATTGGCATGGAATAAAGGGTTTAAAGGATAGGAGCGTGGCAAAACATAGCAAGCAAGGTCCATGGGAATGCTTTGAGAAATACTGCATTTTAGCATGATAAGCAAGATCATTCTAAAATTGTATGAGAGCCATAAATTAAACAGGCACTGTGGAATTTTCTTGTAAACAGACCAAAAGTATGTTTAAATTAACCATTAGGAATTGTGTGTCCTTGAGGTCTCACAAATGGGACAAGAGCATTTCCTTCCTCGTAACATTTGAAATGAGCTGGAGTATAAAACATGTTTATGTCAGTGGAATAATGAAAATGGTATATTTTGTGTGTCTAATGTTCCCTGTGGTGATATTAACCTCATTTTACGCAACCATGATGTTATCTAATGTGTATATCATAATGTTTTGACTCTATTCAAAGTTATTCCCTTTTTGTTACTATCATTTTTGGTCAGCATCAAATAGGGATGTGATTTTAATTTTTCAGATTAATTAGAAATGAAAATGAGAAATTAAGGGAAAACTGTAATTTCATTCAGAATTAATAATGGATGTACCCCTCAATGTGGTCCTATAATTCCTGTTAGCCTAAAGGTTTAGAAAATACTACTTATTTGAGCATATTTAAGTTGCGGTCCACAGAAGCAGACTTCAGCCCCAAAGTGACAGACCTTGTGTCTCGGCATGTCACAGCCAAATGAGAAACAAAATGACGCTGTCAAATTTCAGCACACATCTGATAGGCTTTTAAAGGGAATGCAAAACTGCTTTCAACCAAAATAACCCTTTTCATCTTCATCAGACATTTTTCTTAACATTGGGTTGTCGGTGCACGAGAATCCCCCTCCTCACACACACACACACACACACACACACACACACACACACACACACACACACACACACACACACACACACACACACACACACACACACACACACACACACACACACCTCCCACCATAAAGCTCCAGGAAACCATTGAGCGTGAACCATGACTCAGCACCACCTGCAGAACACACAGATGACATACTACAGCTGAAATGATGACGATGCAGAATGCTCACTGTACATCTGAGCTGATGCACACAGCTTTTTGGAGACATTTGTTAAAGGTATTTGTAGGGTCCTTTAGCTGGTTTTATCCAGATTGCCTTGACAGCAAAGCTAAATCATGTTTTAGATGAAATGGCTACTAAGATTCTGCATTCACATTTTATTCCATTGGGAGGTATATGGTTAACAGCATGTCAATATTCAGTTTTTATAAAAATGTTGACAACTTTGTTCTTAGTAGTACCTGACAGAAAATCAGTAAATAAAGCAGAAACACAAACAAGAGCTTTTCTTAAAAAAGACATAGGTAAACATGTATAAGGAAAAGATATATACTGTCCAATGTTAAACTGTTTTCTCACACAAACTCCATATAATGTCTGGAGTATCAGGAACGCACATTTAAAAAAAAGTTTTCGGCTTTACAAACTGTAGTTGGAGGGACATAATCAGGGGTGCACATCACTTTTTTGCCCTGGTTCTCAAAGAAGCACCTGGAGATGTTGCTTGGTGCGCATCCTTAAAATGAAATAAACCAATCCTTTTGAGGGGCACTAGGCTATTTGACTTTATGAACGGGGGGGATGTGCTAGTGAGCACGCAGCAGGGTTGCTGTGCGGAGTGCATAAAGCAGACCCTTCACGCGATAGCAAGGGGTAGAGCGAGGGATTGCAGGTGCCGTCGTGCTCGTGGACGGATTAAAACAATTAAACCTAAATAGTTTGCCAATGATATACCCTGCCATCTTTCCAGTTCTGCAACTCGCAAATCTCTCTCTCTCTCTCTCTCTCTCTCTCTCTCTCTCTCTCTCTCTCTCTCTCTTCTATCTGTCTCTTCTCTCTTTTCTCTCTTCTCTCTTTTCTCTCTCTTCTCTCTTTTCTCTCTATCTCTCTTTCTCTTCTCTCATCTCTCTTTTCTCTCTCAATGTTGGTGCGCAAATGCGCCTTTTTTCAAATGATCCAGTGCTCTTTTTTGGCGGGGGGTGCGCATGCGCACCTGCGCTCCAGTTATGTGCAGCCCTGGAGATAATCCCTTGAATGGCTCCTCTAATGATAAACTTTGTATCCATCACACTGAGAAAACTTAAACCGTTTACTTTTATTACGTTTATTGTGTCAACAAATGTCACATACAGTGGGGTAAAAAAGTATTTAGTCAGCCACCAATTGTGCAAGTTCTCCCACTTAAAAATATGAGAGAGGCCTGTAATTTTCATCCTAGGTATACCTCGACTATGAGAGAGAAAATGAGAAAAAAAAAATCCAGAAAATCACATTGTCTGATTTTTAAAGGATTTATTTGCAAATGATGGTGGAAAATAAGTATTTGGTCACCTACAAACAAACAAGATTCCTGGCTCTCACAGACCTGTAACTTCTTCTTTCAGAGCCTCCTCTGTCCTCCACTTGTTAACTGTATTAATGGCACCCGTTTGAACTCGTTATCAGTGTAAAAGACACCTGTCCACAACCTCAAACAGTCACAGTCAGAAATCAACTTAGGGAGCAATTATTTGAAAATGGAAGACATACAAGACCACTGATAATCTCCCTCGATCTGGGGCTCCACGCAAGACCTCACCCCGTGGGGTCAAAATGATCACAAGAACGGTGAGCAAAAATCCCAGAACCACACGGGGGGACCGAGTCAATGACCTGCAGAGAACTGGGACCAAAGTAACAAAGGCTACCATCAGTAACACACTACGCCGCCAAGGACTCAAATCCTGCAGTGCCAGACGTATCCCCCTGCTTAAGCCAGTACATGTCCAGGCCCGTCTGAAGTTTGCTAGAGAGCATTTAGATGATCCAGAAGAGGATTNTTTGATTCTTTCATTATTATATAGAGTCGTTATCAATTTGTTTTAAAGCTCAATAAATAACAAAGAAGACCTCTGACCGGCACTTTTCAATTTTTTTTCGGAAGATTTAAACTTTAACGGACATGTTGACCGGCGAAGAAAAATCTAACTGAAACTCTGCTGCACGGTTCCCTCGTCCCTTGGAAGAGGCGGAGAGGAGGGTGCTTTTCATCTACTGGTGGACTACCGGAGAGATTTATAGCAGGAGCAAACGCTTGCCTCGGGGAGGGAGAAAAAAACAGCGGAGAATAAACAGAAGGGCAACCATGCGCGGGAAGTCTTCTTCGCTGCTTTTGTGGCAGGACTACAGCGCCACTTACAGGCCTGCTATATATGCGCTGCGTCTCCAGCGCTTTCGAGCGGTCTCGTGTGAACGGACACGTTTCTGGTGCCTGTTGCGTGTGGACGGAACACTTTTTTGATAACGATTGCGGTCCGTTTGCGTTATCGTCCTCGTGTGGCTCCAGCCTGAATGTCTTAGTTTCATTTGCATAGCTCTTGTTGGGGATCGGTTAAGTACTGGTAGACAAGTATTTTTCCACTTTTCATTATTTGATCTAGTTTCTACCAGTGAAGAAAACATATTTTACAGGCAAGTGTGGTGCTTAGATCGGATGCAGATATCTAGAAAAATAAAACATTTCTGATAGTGTAAGGAATTGAGAACAGGTTATTTCACCAAAGCAGTAGTCAACCATTAACTTAACTCAAATGTCTATGTCTATTTATTTTGCCGCAGGTAGTTCCATGAAAGCGGCCCTGAAAGCTTGACTGCCATCCAGTTGCCTGAAGTAAAAATATGCTTGTGTTCAAATCAGAGGGTGACTTATGTTCTCTTCAATCATCACATAAAAGACTTCGGAAAAGAAACAACAGGAGAGCTATTGCTTTACTACTTAATATGTCACTGGTAGGGGTGTAAAGGTTCACAAACATTTCGGTTCGGTACGTACCTCGGTTTTTAGGTCACGGTTCGGTTCGGTACGTTTTCGGTACAGCAGAAAAAATTATCACAAAACATAAAATATATTTTTTTTTTTTTTTTATTATTATTAAACTGTGACTAATGTATTCACTCAAATAAATACAAAATATAATAAAATAAACATTAAGGTGCAGCATTTCGATGAACTGAAATAATCTGTATTTGAACTGTACTGTACTAGTACCTAAGCAGCCAGTTTGACATTAGGACTTGCTTGTCATTGTATTTTCATGTTTTTTAAAAGAAAAATTAACTTGTCCACATTGCTTGCCGAAAGGGCAGATCTGCTGGCACTGTACCGAACGTGTACGTATACCGTTACACCGCTAGTGTATAATATATATCACTCAGTATAACAGGCCNAACCTTCCCTGCCTTGAAGAAGAATTGATCTTTCGTTGTGAAGAGTCTGGTGTTGGACTCTGTCGCAGCGGGGCTACTGTTGCGGTGCGGAGCGCATTAACCAGACTCTTCACAACGAAAGATCAATTCTTCTTCAAGGCAGGGAAGGTTTCGCAGTACGAAGTCTACTGACCCGCAGCTGCTGCCTCTCTGTTGGACTCCGGTACTGCACATTACTCACGAGACGTTGTTATTGAAAAAAAATGGGTGGGGGGCGAACGCACTAACCACTCCGTCAACGCCACAGTCAACCCCGTTGTGCGGGCCGGAGGAGAATGTCTGGCGGGCCGGATGTGGCCCGCGGGCCGCCAGTTAGTGGTCACTGGTATAGGCGTAAACACGGAGCCGTTTCCCCCCCCAGAGCGCTTCGTTTGCAGATCTACCCACCTAGGGACCCGTTATAGTTATAGTTTTCTGCGTTTCCATGTCGGCCTCGTGTGGCCGAACAGTCTATCTGATAGTGAACAGTAGCAGATATGACCGTTATCGTCCTTGTGTGGCCGGGGCTTCAGAGTCCTACATTTGATTGTTTCTTTCACACCTTGTATCAGCAGATCAGGTTAATCAATGGTAGTGAAGCCATGTTTTCTTGTACACGCAAAAAGGTGCGAAGAAAACAAATGGAGATGAAGAGATAAAGATAGATCATGATATAAATTCTAAATGTATCCTTCTCAATTTGTATCTCTTTTTTTACAGTTTAGATGTAAACATACTGAAAAACTGATGGAATATAAAACCACTCAGAGTATTCAAAGATAAGACTCATTTATTGTAATGTCAACAGCACTTCTGAGTGGCAAAAGGAGGTGATCTGTAATTACTCGAGACGATTCTCTGGTTGTTAAAACAGAAAGCACTTTGGGTTATGGGCTTGGGTTAAGGTTGGGATTAGAGTGGCACATCTCGTAGCATTTTATGTTTAGGCTAATTTATACATGCTACATGGCAGTCTTTATGTTTCCACTTGTTTTGCTGCCCTCTGTGTTTGATTTACTGCTTGTTCGATGCATTATTGTGTCCCTGTGTTTTCTAAACAGTCTGCTTACTCCTAGGGAAAATGAATGATGTAGTGAGTGAGCGGACGTGCACATGATGCTAGGGAGTGACAACAGATCCCTATCTTAGCTGCCATGCCATGAATAATCTTTAGCTTATTTTCTGAAGTGGTATCTCCAGGCTTCTGGTCGAATTGTCTAAAAGCTAAATAAATCTGCTTGATTGAACTAATGGCACAGAGCCAAGATCCGGCACCAAGGCTCGTCTCTCAGCCTAATCTTTTTGTCACGGACACATTGACCAGCCACACACACACACACACACACACACACACACACACACACACACACACACACACACACACACACACACACGCATAAATGCACACACATACACCAAAGCTCCCTCCCAAGCCACTTCCTGATCAGGACACTTTGAACCCAACATGTGGTCCATAAGTCCTATCCACAGGTAATTAGGTTTGATGGTTAGTTGAGCAGAAGCATGGATTTTATCCCTCTTTCCGTCTTGCC
The DNA here is from genome assembly GCF_000735185.1 of Notothenia coriiceps. Lineage (NCBI taxonomy): Eukaryota > Metazoa > Chordata > Actinopteri > Perciformes > Nototheniidae > Notothenia > Notothenia coriiceps. Next base: position 188,383 of record NW_011336802.1, on the reverse strand, counting down.
TCCTGGTGCCTTGCCTCAACTGGTTTTTGATAAGCCCACAGGATCAGCCTCTTCCAGCTGAACACACATTGTAAAAGCCACCAAGGAGCATTCATCGCTTTTTGAGATGAATTGGCCAGTGAAATAAAATTATGTAGACTGAAAAAGCCTCATAATTTGAAGGCATGGGCTGAAAATACATTTAAATTCTGGAATGAAAAATGAACCTTTCTTTAAACATATTGAATACCTGACTCTTTTGTGGTATACACAGCTTATTTATCCCTCTAGTGGTTTAACTAAAGCCAGCTGTATTGAATGTGTTGATAACAGACAGGGATATGTAAATGTTCCCTCTTAATGACAGTCACACCAACTGGTGGGAGTGTTGTCCGAGCAGAAATGGCATTTCATTAAACTCATTGAATTGGTGTGACCAAATTAGTGTCACTTAACATTTTGTCCAAGGTTTTTAGTTGAATTTTTTTCATTTAGTGGTTTAACAAAAGGACAATCACATTACCTCGGTAAAAGTTTGTTTAACTTGGCAGCACATCTTTCAACCTTCAACTGTGTCATAGTGTAAGTGGTTTTGGGTTAGCTGCTGGGAGCCAGAATTACATTGGAAACAGCTTTGAATGCCATTTGAATGTGATACGAGGTGAGCACAAATGGACAGGCGGTATCATGCTCAAGTGACGGGTTGATTGCATCGGAGCATCTGCCAGCAGGCCTTCCAGCTGCCAACTCGCATTGAGAACCAGTGGATATATATGTGTGTGTGTACAAAATAAGTTACTTTGAATAAAAACTACGGCTAACAGGAAATAGGAGCTGTCAATACGGCTGTTGCTCAGTAACCGGCCCTTGATATTTTGGTGACCATATGCTAAAATGTCAGTATAACATATTTGTTATGCTATAAAAAATGCAGCAGTTTGATTGATTTGTTTATGACATGCTTGATATTGGCACCGGGATTTGTATAAATATTTTGTGTGTGCATGCGTTTGAATTGAGTGAGTGTGCAGATTTGTAGACAGAGCAGACTCGGTGAAGTAAATGTCATTTCGACCATCTGCTTGTGCGGTGACTACTTTAGCTCAATGCTTGTTTAATGCGGAATTAGTAGGTAGATAGAAGTGACATGCTGACACCATTGTACATCTTAATAGGCACATGAAACACGCTCGAAAAAAACTGTTCTCCTTTATTTGTTCTAGAACATAAAAAACTCTAGTCTGCTATATGATCAGGTGACAGCATTTATTTAGAGTGGGAGATATATGACATCAATATAAGCTCATATACATAAACTCATACATAAATAAGCCACGCTCGGAGGGCCGAGGTGGTGGAATTGCCGTAATACACCGACAGGACATTAAAACCAGCCTCATCCCCATCTCATCTGCTCCTTCATTTGAACACCTGGCTTTTAAACTCTCTGGTCACACACAGTCAGTCCTGGCAGTTGTCTACCGCCCTCCCAAACCAAACCCATCATTCCTCTCTGATTTCTCTGAATTTCTGACCCAGCTCTGTTCTCTCTCCACCTCAGTCCTCCTACTTGGTGATTTCAACATCCACATGGACTCCACTGACTCTACAATAACTACAGACTTCACGGACATGCTTGACTGCTTCAACCTAATTTAACATGTCAACTTTCCGACCCATAACCGTGGCCACATTCTGGACCTTGTTTGCTCGACTGGACTAAACCTTCACCATCTGTCTGGCTCAGACCTCTTCCTCTCCGACCACTTAGCCATCACCATGACCATCAACATTCCCACCCCACCACCAAAGCAAAAACGCAAAATCAACTTCCGTAAATTAAGCTCTGTCTCAGCTACCTCGCTCTCATCCTCCCTCTCTGAAAAAATATCCACCACTCCCTTTGTGGACCTCCATAGCCCCTCTGATCTCACTGACTACTACAACAACATTCTGTCCTCCTGCCTTGACCAACTTGCACCCATAAAAACCAAAACAGTTTCCTTCACCCACTCTGCTCCCTGGTTCACCCCTGAACTCCGTCTGATGAAAACCCGTGCCCGGCAACTTGAAAGACTCCGCAATAAAACAAGTCTCACAATTCATTCTCAAACCTACAAAGACCACCTACGGCAATATAAAAGATGCCCTCTTCCATGCCCGCACCACCTACTACTCTCAGTTAATCCACTCTGGCTCCGGAAACCCCAAAACACTCTTCTCCACAATAAACAAACTCCTCAGCCCCCTGGACACCACCACTCAGTCATTCACAGTAGACAAATGCAGCTCTTTTCTCAAATTTTTTCAAAGCAAAATAGACAACATTTACAGCAGCTTAACCACTACCACACCAGCTCTCCCTCAAGCCACCTGCCCCCCCTTATCCTGCCAACCCCTGTCCCAGTTCTCCCCTGTCTCCCCTACTGACCTCTCTGATCTCCTCACAGGAATGAAAACTGCCACCTGCACCCTGGACCCCATCCCCTCCAGCTTTGTTAAGGCCTGCCTTCCTACTCTCTCTTCACTCATCACTACAGCAATCAACTCCTCCCTGTCTTCTGGCACCGTCCCACCGTCCCTCAAAATAGCTGCTATCACCCCTATTCTGAAAAAACCCGGACTAAACCCTGACAACCCTAATAACTTCAGACCAATCTCGAACCTACCCTTTCTGTCAAAAGTTCTGGAACGCGCTGTAGCGTCACAACTTAAGCATCATCTCTCTGCTAATAACCTCTATGAAACTTTTCAATCCGGATTCCGCTCAAACCACAGTACCGAAACAGCACTCCTCAAAATGACAAATGACCTTCTCCTCTCCTCCGATGCTGGTAACCTCAACATCCTCATCCTCCTTGACCTCAGCGCTGCCTTCGACACCATCAATCACTCCATCCTCCTCACCCGTCACCCGTCTTGAACCACCTTCAACATCACCGCACTGCCCTCTCTTGGTTCACTTCATACCTCTCTGACAGAAACCAGTTCATCTACATCAATAACTGCAAATCCCTCACCGCTCCTCCCCCAAGGTGTCCCTCAAGGCTCAGTTCTCGGCCCCCTCCTCTTCATTCTCTACCTGCTTCCCCTTGGTCACATAATCCGCCGTCATGGACTTCATTCCACTGCTTTGCCGACGACATCCAGCTTCTCATCTCCACCAAGTCCATCTCCACTGCTACCCACTCCATCCTGACCAAAACTGCATCACTGAAATAAAATCCTGGCTCCACTTAACTTCCTGAAACTCAACTCGATAAATCTGAAATAATAATAATTGGACAAAAAAGCTCACCACCGACCTATCCATAACTTCACCTCAACATAGACGGTTCCCAGTTTCAAACCTCCCTCATGCACATCCGGGACCTAGGCATCATATTTGACCAAACCTCTTCCTACAACAGATACAATCAAGCAGGAGAATCACGAAAGCACAGCCTTCTTTCCCACCTCAAACTTGCCATCGCCCGTCTTACGTCCCATCCCTCGTCTCCCACTGGCTGCCGACAACGCTATTCATCCCACGCCTTCAATCACCTCCACGTCTGACTTATGTTGCACCAGCCTCCTCTTATGGGTATCCAACCTGCAATTCGCACAATTCAAACAAACTTCAATATAATCCAGAAACGTCCCGTCCCGGCCTTCTACTCACGACACCACGAATCCAGTGAACACAATTACACCCGTCCTGTCAGCCACCTCCACGTGGCTCCCCCATCCCCCAGAGAATTCCAGTGACAAGATCCTCCTGCATGACACGTACAAAGCCCCTCCGATAAACCTGGCCCCATCCTACTGCCTGCGCTCTCTACAGACTCTTCGCTCCCTCCGCTCTGCTGCCAACCTCCTGTCCCCTCCACTGGCCCAACCTCAACGTCTTGGGGCGACGAGCCTCTCTACCCGTTGTCACCCTTCCTCCCTGGAACCTCACTACCCACTCCATCAGAGATTCTTCCTGCCCTCCAGCATTCAAACAGTCACTCAAAACCCATCTTGTGTCAAGACACTGGCGTGTCAAGCAGTCTCTCTGACTCCTCCCACTCCCCCGTGTTTCTTGTCTTCCTCCCTTGTTTCTTTGTCTTTTTTTGTTGTGTTTC
>NW_011336802.1:162087-184253 GCF_000735185.1 Notothenia coriiceps | reverse complement strand
TTGTAGGACTAAAGGCAACTACATGAATATTGATCACTAAATTAAAGTTAATTTTGATGGTAGAAATCACCCCCTGGTTAGGAGGTGATAACTCGCGCTGGCTGTCCAATGCAGTCACCACAACATTTCACGAATAGCACTTCAGCTTAGCGATAAGAATATATGTCAGACATAGCATGTAAGTGAATTATAATCAGTGTTCCTGTCGCCCCGCCACATAAAATACTAGCCCACAATCACCCAATCCATAACATAAGTTCTAAAATCAACACTATGAATAGTAAATCGAGGTCAATCAAGGATAAAAGGCTTGACTATTAATCAAAACATTTTGCGTAAGACAGAGGCATGAAGTCTGTTTTTTTTCTTCCCCCTGCGCCTAAACACAATCATTAGAAGTCATTTGTCTCCACACGGAAAAAAACATTTTTTTCAAATAAGAGCAAAATGTAAGTTTCGCTCCCCACTGAAATTCAGCTGTCAGTCCCATACTGGGTTCAGATACCTTCATCCCATACTGACAGGACCTGCACGGGGTGGACCTATAGCACCATTCCGTGGAGGGGTAGTGGAAGAATTGATGAACTGCGAAACGTTTTACTGTACATCATGGGTGTGTGTTCGAAGTGGTTGTTGGCCATCATGGTGTGGCATTTTTACCTCCTATTTCGCAAGTGGATATTATACAATTTGTCTTTATCTGACTCCAGCGACACAAGTTCGTCAGGGGTCCGTCGAGAAAGGATTAAACTGTTTAAAACCAAGACATGCTGCAGAAGTTATTGACGGTGATTTTTGCCGAGTGTTTTATGGATTCAATGAATCATATAATTCTTTCATCACAGAAAATGTATGGAGTCGGATCCAGCTCTTGCATTCTCCAACTTAAGTCCATCTCCACTGATAACCACTCCATCCATGACACAAACTGAGCATCAGATCGTGACTTTAAAAAAATGCCTGCTCCACAACTTAACTTCCCTGAATACACTGCGATAAATTGAATATAATGAATAATTGGACAAAAAAAGTCTCACCACATCCTATCCATAACTTCACCTCACATACACGGCTTCCCAGTTCAAACCTCCCCTCACATCACCGGAACCTAGGCATCATATTTGACCAAACCCTCTCCTACAGTAGCAACGAATAACTAATCAAACAGATCACTTAATCAAAGACACGCCTTCTCCTCACCTCAAAAACATCAGCCCGTCTACGTCCCTCGAGAAAACCCTCTCCTCACCACTGCTGAGGCCGAACCCTCATCCCACGCTTCATCACGCTCCCGTCTGACTATTGGCAACAGCCTCCTCTATGGTTCACCTGCAAAATCCTCAACAAACTTCAATATATCCCAGAACTCCGCCGCCCGTCTACTCACCCACACCCGAATCCGTGAAACACATTACACCCGTCCTCATCAAGCTCCAACTGGCTCGCCTCAGTGCCCCCAGAGAATTCAGTACAAGATCTCCCTGATGATCGGTACAAAAGCCCTCCATCGAACCTGGCCCCATCGTCTACCTGACTGACCTCCTCCACAGACACTCTCCCATCGCTCCCGTAAAACGCTCTGCCACTGGCGCAACCTCCTGTCCCTCCCCACTCGGACAACCTCAAGTTTGGGGCGACAGAGGCCTTCTGCGCGTTGCTGGCACTCCCCCATGCGTCCTGGAACCAGCTACCCCCAATTCCATGCAGAGATTCTTCGTCGCCTCACAGCAATTCAAGAACATCACTCAAGACGCCATCTGTTCAACACTGGGCATTCAACGCACCTGACGCACCCACTTCGGCTGGCTCTTCCCTGTTGGTCTTGACTCAACCGCACTTGTGTTGGGTTTTGTTTTACCACTTGACGCACCCCACCTCCGCCCCCGTCATTTTTTTTTCAGTTTTGTTTATCTCTTTTTGTATTTTGTCTTTTTTTTGTTGTGTTCTCTAATTCTCTGCCCTCTGTTAATGTCAAAGCGTCTCCTCTTTGAGTTTTCATGAACAAGCTGCTTATAGAAGATCCATGTATTTTGATTATTATTATTATAATATCTTAGGGCTGTCCAAAACCCGTTTAAATTTGTTTTATCACGATTAATCACAGCTTAAAAATTAATGAATCATGTGAATTAAATCCCATGTCTGAAGTATGTCCAAAATATGCCATTTCTTTATGTATAGTTGTTGTGGGAAATGGAAAACGAATAAATGAAAGAAGGCGGATATATCCATGTTAACATGACAGTTATTTGTTATGTTTTTACTTATGAACATTGTTCATGTGTGTCCAAAACTGAAAGGACATGCCCACACACCTATCAAACGTCATCAAAGCCGTGGGTCTTATTTTCATTTACGTGTTATTTCTATCCACAGTAATGTTGTATTCGATGTATTATAGAGACTGTACTACAGCAAAAGTATTCTTCGCATCAAAGGAAGCTTCCTGCAACAACACGCACAGTCCATTATCGTTGATTCTGATTGGCCAGAAGGAGCATTATCAAATGAGATGTTCATTGAGAAGCAAGACCACCTATGCAAAAGTTTATTCAAACGCGTTTCATAACGTCTTCGGTATTGTCCAGAGCAAGTGGCTACTGATAATCAATCTTAGCTAAAGCTGTCAGTGTGCAATTTAGCTGCGCGCAAGTTGGTGGAGCTTTATTTGCTTAACTTTTAAACATCATTTTTTCGTTGCTGGGGCTAAGGAGGGGGGCTAAGCATTTCGTTTGGTATGGCTGTAGCCTACCACGGCACTGCACTGGTGGGATGTATAGGCGGGCCCATTCTGCACCATGGCCGTTAAAGTGGCGTTAAATATTATTTAACCGCAATTAAAAAAAAAATAATTACCTGCAAGCCGCCGTTAACGCGATAATTTTGACAGCATTAATAATATTTGATAAGTTGAAAAAAAAAAGTTCACGTTTTTGGTAGCTAAATTGTTCCCTTAAAAGGGTTGTATCTAATAAGATAAGCTAATATATTAATTATTTATCCCAATTTGTGAAATGTTTTCATCCCAGCAGCATGTAGAAAAGGCATTACACATGAATTAGAAGTAAAAAACATTTAGAATACACATAACAGCAGTGGAAGATAAACAACATACACAAAACAGTGAATATATACATATCAATGATGAAGGATATATATCTATAGAGTGTATATATGTATATTGAATACACAATATAAATATACATACACGAGGGCAGTGTACATTATGCTTGTCAATCGTACAACAGACACTTTACAATTTACATTTTTAATTCAATCATTTGAGTTTCGAGTTAAATTAAAATCAATGGACCTCCTGAAAACAATATGTAAAAATTAGTGATTTTATGAAAAAACTGAGTCTTTAATAAAGGCTGAAATAAAAAAAATCAATGTATTGTTATCCCAATATCACATTTACTGTATTTTTTTCCCCTGTAGAATTGGTACAGCACACCATTTATTTAAGCTGGCCCCCAAATGCATCGTCCGTACATGGCAATGTTCCCTGATTGTCTTTCTCCAGCCAACCCAGCTACAGCTGTATGAGGGTGGATGTGGTGGTGCTGCCAGGGAGTGTTTGTCTACTCCTAAACAGCACATGTTGGAGCAGACATGCCCAAACACAATGGAGATGGCCACATTAAACCTGCAACCGCATGGCATATTATTTTATTTACCTGCTACTATATTATGAGTGTTATTGAGCCTTTTTACATCATCTAGATCAGGTGTGTCAAACTCAATTTCATCACGGACCACATTCGCATAAAGGTTGCACTCAAAGGGCCGTTTGTAACTATACAAATATATAATATATATATAAAATAATGTATTATATTACATTAACTACGTCTGAAAGCAGAAGTCCAGGGCAAATAATTGCAAGTCTCTTCAGTGCGCATGTCACAAAACGAGATGCATTGTGGGACATGTAGTTTATTGGCAACCTGCTTCTGTAAAGTGGTATTTAACCGTATAATAAACTTATTATATTCTTTGCAAGCTCTTGCGGGGCCACATAAAATGAAGTCGCGGGCCGGATTTGGCCCCTGGGCCTTGAGTTTGAGAGCCCTGATCTAGATGCCCCTAAGTACCTTTGCATTGATGCGCGAATAATCCCAAACGACATTCAGAGATGAGAGAAGTACATAGCTCTTGTACTTAAGTAAAAGTAAAATACCAGAGTATTTCATTCATAGTCTCATCATTGAATAACAATGTAAACCTTAATCATTCATCTATACCTGCAAATTAAAGTAGTACACCTTTACACAGGAATTTGTGGAGTAAAAGTACAATATTTACCTCTGAATTGTACTGGAGTAGAAGTACGAAGTAGCACAACATTTAATTTCTCAAATTAAGTACAAGCTCCTCAACATTTTACTTAAGTACATTACTTATGTAAATCTACTTAGTTACTTGACACCACTGACAATATTTGAGTTTGAGGCTGGTAACAATATTGAAATCTGTAAAAAACAGCAACATTGAAATAATACATTTCCAAAAGTATTTACCGTGCATTATTATATTATTCACTGAATGCTCAGTGTAGGGGGGTTTGGAAATGTTAAATATAAATTACGGTATCTGTTCCTTGAAACCAGGTTGCAGGTTTACCTACATTTGTGTGTTTTTATACATTACCATCTTTGTGAGTCTAACCTTTCGATTTTCTCCTTTTCTTTTTTCATTTTGCCATCTCGTGTTTTTTAGAGAGCAAGTGATATTTACACAGCATGAGTTCCATACCACGGCGCAACAGATCTGAATTAGCAAAATGGCACATATATCAGAATGATGTTCATATAATGTTTTGCTTTTGCAAATTGGAAAAAAAGAAGAAGATTTGATTTGCAAATTTCCACCAATGGTGTTCCTCTTTTAATTAGGAATCATTTAACTAAATTGCCACATTGCCATCTGGTTTGAGGATACAACACATGGGAAAGAGATGCAATATCCCATTTCATAGAGGAGAGAAACTTGTCAGTATGAATGGAGTTTAGGAAATGTAACACGTCACTGAAACCGATACAATTCCAGCATGGAGAGGCTGATTTGGTTCCTAATGTCAAACAGAAGCTTGCATACATGGTTTTAATCTTTATCAATCGTTTTTTTTCACATACCTTTTACAATTTATTTGTGTTAACAAAGTTATTTGTCAATATATCTTTTCCTACTGAAATTCTGAGATTTTGGGTATTCATTCCTACCTGCAGCCTCACAAACACTCTCCTCTTCTCTCCCACTCGGTGTGGCTGGCTGCCCATTCATTGGCAGCCTGCACATGTGGCCCAACTGTAAATCAGATTCAGACTTTCCATTCAAGTGCCCTACTCGAGGGACTGCACTGGCCTTTATACTGACCTTGTGGACCTTTTTATAGGCTTAGAAAAGAGCAGCAGAAAAGAGATAGCTCCATAGTTCACACAGAAATGAAGAGCCGAGTGTATCTTACCTTTGATTACAATCTGACCTTGTGGCATTTTAGAAAATGTGTGCATTTGAGGTGCACTGTTTTTTTCCTAACATATCAGTGTGCACTGTAAATCACCCACAGTTTAAACATCCTAACAGAGAGGGTTTTAATAATTGTGATTAGGGTTGTTGTTAGTGAAACTCTTTTAAAAAAACAGAGGTGTCCTCATGGGGACGGGCACATGTTTTGCTGTTTGTCCCCCCACACAGCTGATGCTCTGAAGAGAGTTTGGCAGGGCTCTAGCTGCTCGCCCCCTCCCTCCCTTTTCCATATCCGCGCTCTATCTCTTCCCATCACACCTGATTGCATTTGACAAATGCCCCTATTGGCTCCATATCATCAGGTGCAGCGGAGGCAGCCTAAGACTATATTACTCTGCCCATATACCACATCTGTTCTCCATTTTGCATGGCTGACAAATTTGTTTCTGTGAGGTTCGAACGGGGCCAAGGCCCTGTCAGTGGAACAGCTTCATGAGTCGCAGGTTTCATTGGCTGGGGGGGAGGAAGTCCTGGGGAGCGCGTTAGACACGGGTCCTAGCGTCCCTGCTAATCTTTTACAATGTGTGAACAGGCACAAAAGGCCCAGTTATTCACCATGGTAAAAAAGCATGTACACTTCCATTCTATTGATGGGCACAGTGGGAGGGTTTGAACTAGATCCACCATATAACAACTGGGGATTTGTTTAGAAATGTCCTTTTCTTTTCAGACTATTGATCACTAAAAGCCAGGACCCACAGCACATTACCTCACTCATCTACATTGCCTGTTAAGCATGCATCATGTTTACAATATGACATACTTGCATAAGACTATAGCTATGATTAAAAACATGATACAGGAAAATGTCATAATGTTAATATAATAATGTATTCTCGCTGTATTTGACAAAACATTGACAGCCTTAAGAATGAACTAATAAAGCATCTTTACTTATTATTATTATTATTGCCCAACAATTTCAAACCGTGTATAAAATAGTAAACCCTTAACATGTAAAAAATAAAGAAAGTCTCCCCATATTGTATATTATGTGTTTAATAAGTGAAAAAATCAAAGGTTTACTTTTTGTGTGGTTGTTATAAATATATTTCATGTTCACTATTCCTCTGTAGATAACTAACATTATTAGCCAGACACTGACACCACTCTTTTCTAACCTGTACTACAGCTATATAATAAATAATGGGGATGTGTTTTATGAGCTAATCTGCCCCTACTAGATATATTACTACATTTGCCAGCTTGACTCCTTGACTCTTTTTCTTACTAAGTGATTGTACACAGAGACTGTGAAAGTGACTTTGGGGGAAAACAAAAGAGCACCGGAGTGCCTCCTTACAGGGAGAGACACTGATGGACTGTCATGAGCGGCGTCTGATCAGCAGGAATGCAAGTAGGGTTAGCACAGCAGTCACCATGTGGTGGCAAGGTTAGGTCACATCAACCGCCTCCCATACGGAGAAGAGTTGAAAAGCAACGCAGTTAAAACCTATCCTTTGGTCAATATCTTTGGAATTACTTTCAATTTAGAAGGAAACAAATTGAAGAAAGGAGAAAAAACATAGGATTAAAACTCACAAAGGCAGAGAGGTGAGGGGCCTAGACAAAAGACTGCCAGAAAGACGGATAGAGTGCCTCAAATCTATGAGGATCCTCGTGTGCGTCATGTTTTCTCATGAGTCAACCAGACTGCACCTGCTGGGTGGTAATTGGAGGGCTTCCTGGGAAAGGTGGCCACAGCTCTGTGTTGCCTCTGGGCCACCCTCAACGGTCTCAGCCTGCTCTAATTGGCACAGCAGATAATACGGCTCATAGTATGCACTTGCACAACAGGCGAGCTATTAATGATTAATCATGATCAGCAATCAATTAAAGATTTACTCCACTCAAATATGTTTATCTTATGTTTATGCCCCCTACAAGGTCTGACCTTGTCTATAATGACGTGTTCCAGAGTTTGTCACAAGAGGTATTTTCCCAGTACGTTGACTTCCGGAAAAACAAGCTGAAACCTCTACAGTACAGAGAGCAAAAGTTGGTGAAGTGTGACCATCTATATCTTCCAAAACAATGCTATTAGATATTATGTAATGTTTCACAACCACTGTTGATTTGTTAACCATTGCCAGTTTCAAACAACATAAACTACTTTCCAAACATCTAATAGGGCCCAATTTTGGTGCACAACAGACCCCTCATCTGAGTAAACCATTATGCCAAAAACTCCAATATGATTCCTTGCACCAAAAACAAAACTAAAATGAGCTCACGCCAAAACTCATTGCTCTAGAGTTCTGCTCCACCATCTTGATGCAAACGGCTCAACGTAGTACTGAGATTAAGATCAGATCCAGAATATCTCAATGAAGGAGAACAAGCGTTTGTTTCATGTAAGAAACCCATGTTGATATCATCTGTGTCTGGAAGCGGACTTTAGGACTTTTTATCCATCAAGAGTTATGAACAATGTATGCTCTATTATTTATTTACTGGTTCATATTCAATAAATGATTCAATACACTATTACAAAAGTTGTGCTACATACAAAAAATGGATTTAAAATTGCAATAGCTTTCGTGGTTAATCATTATTTATTGCTAATATGGCTGATTAAAAGCCTGCTTAACATTTGCATCCCTAATACAGACACTTTGGCTTTGTGAGTGAGGTTTGTTAGCTGTCCTGTTGCTCCCAGCCCACCCATTAGTTCAAGTGGGGGGGGCACTGGCGCCATATGGCAGGTCCTTGACTGTGACAGACTGACACATTAGTCATTGATGGCTCACAGCCTCTCGGATGATAGGCAGTGCTTAAAAGGCTGACCTACAAACACACACAGAGCCTCACACACACACACTTAATTGATCCTGAAACACTCACAGTAAATATAGAGGCATTGTTGCAGAGGTCGTGTCAGCTCAGTCAATTTGGTGTTAATGTGTGTGTAAAAATAGTGAAATGAGAGACACAATATAATAATCATGGCCGCACTAGTTACAACCCTGTGATAACGGGACTATGGATCGGTCTCGGTCCATTTGCTCAGTTAATTTCACACAACATGGCAACATTGTTCATCTTGCCACAGCGTTTTAAGGAATTCAGTGTTTGGCCTGATGGCGTGCTATAATTGGCACTCAAAACAAAATACATATTTGTTCCTGATTGGCTCAGGAGGGGTTCCGCTTTGTTTCTTAGGGACCGCACATTAACTGTCATCCTGTTTTTTAATACATGTTCGCAACTCAACCGTATATAAATGCCTTAAAATCCAGTCTAGTGTGTGTAGTATTGGACAACCAATAACAGATGTTTAGTTAAGGTTTCGTAATGGAGTGTGGCGCAGCTTAGTAGGCCTGGAACAGTTTGCCTTGTTACAGTAGAGAGGGCCAGTACAGCGGTATGGATAAGATTAGCATCAGCCTAAGGGAGCTGTAAGCCGTTCTCCCTCTCCTCTGCTTTTAACTTTCCTCAACAGCACTGAGGTGCTTGCACGTCCTGTTTGAAATGTGTCATCAGCTGTCTTGGCAGGTACGTTGCCACATAAACCTCTGAAGTGACTGCACTCCTCGCCTGCAAAGGTCATCACAGGAGTGGGTTAAATGTCCCCTCGGAGAGAGCAGCAGGCCAGACAGTCTGTGATTTGTGTGAGTTTTACGCTGCTGGAGCTGCTTTGCCTCTCTCAATGACCTTGACCAATTCTCCCTCGGTTTTAACTTACAAGTCACTCTCCAGAAAACTGCCGGGCCACCATGTGTCAGATGTGCCAGAAGTCATTAGTCTTAGTCTGATTGAAGAGCTGAAGAAAATTAAAAAAAGGACTGCCATTAGAGGTCAAGCCATCACAACAACTGCACACAAAACATATCCTCTGTTTTGGTTTAATCCAATTAGACATCCACTGAAGCTTGAGTTGTTTTCAGGCAAGCCTGATTAACTTTGTTGTGAAAAGCTGGGCTTGTTGCTGTTATTCTTCCCCTGTCTTGTTTGCGTGAGAAAAATCAGCCTTTCCTATCTACTTTTTAATATTTGCAGAATTTTAGCTTAGACTACGGCTGCGTGAGTACCGCTCAAATGATAAGCACGGTTGCTTGCATAATCACTTTTGACATAGAACAACCTTTCAAATAGACTGAAAGATTGCCTCTACATTCACATTGTAGTTGTTATACCTAGTAATTTAATTTAAATACATCAGTCTTAGGGGTCATATAGATATAACTATTAATGGACTGAATATACCCATTTTACAAATAAACACTATTTCTCAATTATTCATAATGGTTTTTGCCATTTTTCTGCTTCTGCCTCAGCACATTGGAAGTAAATGAAACATTGTTGTTGGTGCTCAAAGCACTGAAAAAAATATGTTTAAAAAGAATCAACAGTGTCTCTGTGAACCCGCTGTGGATAGTCTTCACTGGGCCAGTTCTAGCAAGTAAACATTATGTATTTTAAGTAGAAATGCAGCCATTGCAATAAATAAAATAATGATAATGTTGTCTTATTGACCTTTAAAGACTCTTTAAACAAATATATAGGGTGGATAGGGTTAGTTTGATTTGATCCCAAAGCAAGCATTTGAAATGGAAAGCTTTAATTGTCAAGGTCTATCTAGACTTGGCCTCCATTGTGAACCCAATGGCTCACTTTTAAAGCTATCTGACCACATTGTGCACGGTTGTGACACTACAGGATGGACCAAATCTGCCTGCCGCTGACCAATGTATTCACACAGCTAAAGACAAAAGTGCTATTATCAATTATGCAGCTCATTTTTACCTGTGAGACTGCTATTTAAAAGCAAATATCCCAGATCAAATCCTGTCAGGTGATGTTTTGCTACTTGACTTTGATTCAGCCTAGTTACAGGTATTTTTGTTCTTGACAATTGTAGTCGTTACATTTATTTGGGAAGAGAGTTGAATAATTGAGGGTTTTTCCTTTTGTGCTGTGCCACAGTCCTCCCAGAAAAATGATTTAGATAACAAAGCGACAGCCATAATTATTGAAAACACTTTCTTATGTTGCCGTTTACGAGCTAGATCTTTGTGAAATATCTTCTGGGTCCTCTTGTGTAACACATCTCTTTGGTAGGGTCTCATCTTGCTTTTTAAAGACGCCATTTGGAATTCATTACCAGGACTCCTTATGCAGATTTGGAAGGGCTTTGATTAAAGCTCTAACAAGCACTTGATGGTCGGGGATATCACATTTCCTTTTGTTTTAATGCACTCTGTTAGGCTCACTCACACTTAATAAGTCACAATCAATCTACCTGCTGTACGCACCAAGGCTTTGTAAGAGCTTAACAGGACCCCTGAGAGATGGAATAATTTCACTTCTGAAACAGACTGACAGAGTGAGTGTGCTCATTGATGTTTGCGTCTGTGTGGGATCGTAACAGCTTCCATTGTATATTTATATTCCTGTGTACGAGGGAGTTAGAGAACAAGGAGACGGCTAAAGGAATGCTGTCAGATATTGCCAGACTGGTAGACAGGCGCTGTATGTTGTCTTCTCTCCATCTTCAGCTTGAAAGAGTGGGTGCAATCGCCTTAAGCTAGTGTATCATGTTTGATGACCTCAGAAATCGCTTTCCCAGAATACCTGACTCAAGCTTTCTAATGCCCAAGTCATTCCTTACGATCGCTAAAAATATTTTACATTCCCTTCTCACAAAGGGGCCCAAAATGCGACGATGTGCATCGAGGGTCACCCTGCACATTGGCATCTTTAGCGTGTCGAAGCAATAGAAGCCTTGTGACAGATTCAAGTTAAAGGTCCCGTTTATGGTTCCTGTGCGTTTAATGTCTCTGCTGAGGCATGACGCACAGGGAAACACTCTACTTGCTGAGTTAAGGCTCAAAATGCATCATTGCCGTTTTCTCCCCAGTGACATATTAAGCTGGCATTTTAAGCACTTTTAAGGTTGATTGAATATTTAATTAAATTCAGATTTGTTCCTTTTGATTTATTACAATAACATGCTCCTTAGGTGTTCGGACTGAAAACATCAGAGTACTTTCAGATAAAGATGTATTTAAAGAATATTCTGTATATTGGAGTTATATTGGAGTTAGTGCTGTAGGGCGTAAATCACAGTAAACTCCATGAACATTTCTTCTCAATTCTTTTAAGGTGCACCCACATATGTAGATATCTCTTAACGTTAACTGAGGAAAAATAAAGGAATATTTTAATCTTAGTATTGGACAGCCAAATCTGATTCCAATGGGTGCAGACCTATTACAGTTCTTATTGTCTTTTTTATATCCTATGGGCACCTTCACTCCACAATATCTCTGATTCTCCGTAAATGGGTACCCATTATAGTACCAGTTGGGATATTTACAGTCAGGATCCTTTCCATTGCTGGTCTTTAAGTATTGACAAATAACAGATTTCAACACTTTAAAACCATGCTTTCAGGTATTGGTTAGGTCTTAAACAGGAAGCACCATGTCACTGGTAACACATAGATGCTCCCCACAATAGGCTACAACTTTGTAATAACTTGAAACAATCTAAAGTCTCCACTACATTACCAAGTGCCTCACTCCCCTCATTTTCTTATACAAAACACAAAGATGCCAGGGGCTTCCTGCATCTCGTTTTTTCCTATAGTCGTTTTCCCAAAAGTAGCACCTGAAGCTGTTCATTTTCTACAAACCATTTTTATGAAGACACTGTATTTTTTAATTGAAATAGAGAAAGGCCTGTGGCTGCATCTAACACTATGTAATGTGGTAGGGCAGAGTCTGGGCTGTAATTGTTTTTGATTAAATTTGATAGCGGCAGGACAGGGAGAAGTTACTTAGCAAAGAAAAACAATCTCTAATCCTTTCTAGGTATTTGAATAAATACCTCCGTCTTGTAAACAAAGATTGTTATGCTGAATTGCCGGTTTGTATGGTTACGTAAAAGACCAATGCCTGGCTTACAATACGAGCAAGGGAGGTGTTATGGTGACTAGGTAAACAAAGTCATATCTGCAGCCTAAGCCACACTTGAAAAACAGTTATGCACCTGGCAGTTGTCTTAAAAACATCCATCACCCAATTCAATCTGTGTGAAATGAACAGTAGAACAGTTCAATTGAACTGGTTTTATTGCCAATCATTTCTGTAAACCTTTAGTTTTACCTTTTTGAAATATGTTTTTATTGTTAACCCCTACCAGTTTTCAATTGCATCACAGGTGCACTCTGGATTTTTGGTCATCAAAAGGGCTAACATAGCCTGTACACGGTGTGTACGTCATACACCTTGCACAGCTGACTGCACTCTGCACCGGCGAGTCACTAACATGGGATCTCACACATTTGCCTCACACCAGTTAATAACTTTCCACCTTCAGACCTCACCTTCCTGAGTATTTCCTCGGGGTGCAACCCTCACTTGTACTGAGAAAGTTAGAAAATAAGTGGCGGATTGGAATCATTTACACTGACCCCAGAAATGCACCAAATTAAGGGTATGTAACCTTTCTGACACAAATGTGTTTGCAGATTAAGTTTTAAGCTTGTTGATGTTTTTTTGTTCAAAACACTCTTCACTTCAGAAGGCAGCGCATTTCTACTGTCAGAAGTTCTAGTCTGATCCTTCACTCAAAGCACAAAGCAGACAAATGCAACATTGAGCAGACTTTTTGCAGCCCTATCTGAAAGAGATTAGAGGAACATGCGTTTCCCTCTTTGAGCCTGCATTTCAAACTCTGCCTTCACGTCATTACTTAACCAGTGGCGCAGCACTCGTTAGACAGAAATAAGACCGTGGGTTACATACTGTAAGAAGGCCCAGTCAGCTTGGACATCTTGGTCCTGGTTTATGTTGTTATCCTAAATTAGATTGTCACAACTTAATAGCTCAGTAATGGGATCATCGGGATCATTTTTTACAATCATATTTCTCGTCATCCTTCCCTTTCAGTTCTTTGGATTTCTCCTTCAGAGTGCTATATCTTTACTATTCCCGCAATAGCGAGAATAAAGTATTTTAGAGAGGAGCTGTGCGGCAGGCTTAAATGTAGTTCAGTGGTATGTCTTGAGAGACCCCAGATAGACACTTCTTGCAAGATGAAATGTGCATGTGTTTTGGTGTTATTGAGAGAGACAAAGAGAAAGTTGATGTCACAGCAAGTGTAGAAGGGTTTCTTTGATATTCAGGAAGGTTAGATGACAATTTGACAAGGGCTGAGAGGACATGGAAGAAAGTCCTTTGAGGCTGACTGTTAACGAAAGGCTTCTACAACATACAAATAGATATTTATTCTCTCCTCCTTTTGTTGTCTCCTCGCTAAATGTTTGGCCGTCAGACTTTTGTACTGCTACTCTCCAACTCTGTCCAGGCAGCAATACACATCAGGACATGTTAAGCTAACACTCCTGAAGAAATGCCACAATGAGTGATAAAACATGTTGGTTTGTTGGTGTTTGTAAACTATACTTGATGGGTAATGTTTAATGGATGAGTCCAAAGCCAACAGCAACCAGTAGCATTATCTCCTCGCAGCACAAAGCAGCTTTGCAGGCTGTCTTTTCAATTGCGACAGGTTGAATATGGCCTAATAAAAGGGAGACGGAGCGGAAATTTCACCCAATTCCTGCAGATAAGAGAGGCTATTGTTTCAGCAACGCATGAGCTTTTTGTTCGAAAAATGTGAGAATTTAGATAGGGAAGAAAACGATTTCTTGTTTCTTGTAGCCAATCTCTTTTTTTTCTTTGTATCAGAGGCCCATTCCCATTTATAAAGACAAGCCGGGGCGACAAACAGAATCCTGAAGATTAATTAAAAGCAGTTGATGGGGGTGGTTTAGACAGAGTTTATGTATGTGCATTGGGATTTGAGATGCATGATACCCTGATGGTGCAGTTTGGCAGAGTGCCAAAGCTACTTTTTTTTTGATAATATTAAAACAAAGGCAACACATATACGTAATTGCTTAGTCTTTGAGTGGCTAATTAAAATCTGAAATGTCCCTTACATATTTCTGATCAGCAGTGTTGCCTTAAGTCGAGCCAAACTCTGTTCTTGTATCTGCACATTATAACTACTTTTTATCTTTTTGCATTTGTCTTTTTATGCGCCACAATATAGGTTCATCTCTACTAGGACACGGAAGAGATATTTTGATGTTACATGTGTGGCCATGACAATGCAGCTATCAGGCTGTGCTGCTAAAGCCTACATTTCCTTCAGAGCATTGGCAACGTTCATACGATTAGGGTTATAATACCCAGTGGTCGTACTGGGTAAATAATCGTCTCTTTTAAATTGAGCCTCATTCTGTTGGTTGGTCTGTAGAGGCTGTTACTCTTGTGCAATTGAATTCATATCTCCACAGGTGTGCGGATTTCTAAAAACAACATTAATGTGCAAACACCATGGCTCCATAGTAACATGGCAACACTGCTTAGATTAGCTGCCATGGTGAAATCACAAACAGGAGACGCTGAATAACTAATGTTCGTTAGAGTCAAGCACCTTCAAATTAAAGTTAAGTTATAATGGCTTCATCCAAGTATGCCTCTGCTCAACTTGACTCACATTTGGTTCGAGGTGCTTTTCTTCATTCCAGTATCCCCTAGGCCGGATGATCAGCTGATGGCTAAAGCTAAGCTGCGTGCATGTAACATCAATTTGCTGAATCCTTTTATAGGCATCAAAACATTCTGCACTTTAGTCTATTGTACCACATATTAAAAGGCAAACTATATGGCCTAGTTCTGCCAGAATCTTGAACAAATGAAATGAATATAGAAATTGCAATCAGTACTGACGGTAGCTTGGCTATTTAAAAATGGTGTGCTGGTTCGACAATCTTTGCCCAATAGGCAGTCTGCAGTGCTTTAATTCCACCATTTAGTATTGGCCAAGCTCGCTTAGACCCTCTACTGAAGTGGTACCAACAAAAAGATTCCACAGACTAAGTACAAAACACAACTTTTGCTATCTAAAAAAAAGCAAACAATAGCTAGTCAAGTTAACTTATGTCATGCCATCCCATGCTGTAGAAATGGGGAGTAGTTTTTTTGTGTCAAGTCAATTGTGTTCTAATTGTTTTAATATTTAAAATCCTTTTTGTTCCTTATGGTATTCATGAGAATTATATTTAACAGAATATAATTGATTCCTTGATTGATTGAAAATTCAGTACATCGCAGCCACAAATGTAATGTAATATACTTGTTGAAATAAGATCAATTTAATTTAACTACACAACATTAAACAAGCAAAATGAAAATCATAAAGCAGTACAATACATAATCTGTTCCCTTTGTGTGAACGTGTGCCCGTTTCTTTCTTTGTCACTGTGGTGTATTATTCCCCATGCAGTCACGTTGTCATCTAGACTGTATGATTGTGAAAGAGGGCAGAATTGGTAATACCACCAGATTACATCACTTACTTTCAGTGAGCCGAACAATTAGGAGCAGTGATGGAATTTGTGTGAGTATCAAGCCATACTTGAAGATATTCTGTCTCTTTAAGAATTCTCTCAACTCCCCAAATGTCGGATTGCAGTGTGATCACATTGGGCCGTGCAGAAGTAGCTGAATTGGAATCTTATCTTCTTCCATCTTTCCTATTATGGGCAGATTGAAAACCCTGCAGCGGTGCTCTGGCCCGGTCCCCAGTCAAGACCGCTTTTCAGTCTGCAATTTGACAGCTTCTAAAAATGTCACATTTATTGTTAAGATGCACTGCCAAGCACTTGAGCCATACATGCTGTGGCATCAGCACCAGTTCAGTTGCAAAGCCTCACTGACCTTCCCTTCACTCCTGGGCATCACCCCTGGCACTTCCTGTCTCCTGGTGTCAGTATGACATTATGAACTTGAAGAGCCTGATGTGTAGCAGTAGGCACAAAGCCACTCTTCTCTGGCTTTCCATATCAAATTCAATACCCAACAGTGCTTATTGAGTACAAAAAATAAAAAGGTACCACGTAGTTTATACTGCATTCACTTAGAGTCTACTAATGCATGTAAACAGGATTTTATCTCGAGCAATGGCGGTTCATCGTTGACGAGTCCAAATCTCATAGTGCTTCTTTGTTTTGAATAATCTCTCCAAACAGATTCTACATCCATATGTATATACATTTGAGCCGGCTCTAATTGAATGCAAATAAACCGTCAACGAGAAGAGGCATAACTCATTGGCCGAAAATGCAACGCAACCCCTTGCCCCCAAAGGCTTATCATCGTCTCACCAATAGCCAATGGGTTCTGAGATGTGTTTTGACTTAACTTGGCCACAGTCAGCTCCTTTCTTCAGCATGCCTTTATAATTTAATGTGAATTAGAGTCCAACTATTGCCAAATGCAGACTGACTAATCCATGAGACTCCTTTCTGAAAAGGACAGGTGTTGGAGGCCGAGGTTAAGCAGTGGTGGCAACAGCGTTGGCATATCTAAAAGGAGAAGGTGTTGGTATCAGGGGCGGCGGGTGCTGTAGGCTAGGGAAGGCTAAGCCTTCCCAAATATTTGTGTAACTGCATCCTGGTAAAATAAAAATATAATGTATAATGTGTGTGTCTTTGACATTAGCGCTGCTATGCAGCCACCTGTGCCCTGTACGAAGCCTGTTCAACAGACCCTGGATATGTTTGAGTTTTCTTAACTAACCCTAACAAATGAGATCTCGCTAAGCGGTCCACGACGCTGGTTATCAACTCGGTAAATCAAGCAAGGGTTTCTCTCTCCAGCTGAGATCCAGGATACAAGCCACATAGTTGCACCTGCAAGGAGAATATAGAACAAATGGTTAAAAAATAAACTAGCGAGTGTTTGAAAACAGTTTTATGATACTGCCCCATCTAAGACACGAGGGGATCTGACTTTAATTACATTTGAGTTGAGTGTTTCGTCAACTTAATGTGTTGCTTAAAATAATACGTCTGCATACAATATATGTGAAAATGTAACTAAGTGTTGCACGGCCAGATACGGCTCAAAAAGCTGACTCAGATAAGGAAATATTGTGATATTAAATTAATTATATGAACTATGATCTGATTGATGATGTGATATCAGTGGGATATGAATGATAAGTGCAACACGTCGGCATCTTCACTGCATACGGCAGTTTAAACTGTATTTCCTTTATCCTGTAATATGACTTGATATATTTAAACTCCGCGCACTGAGCTCTGATCGGTCAGCATGCAGTGCTTTCACTGAGTTGATCTCTTTTCTATAGACGCCGGGGGGGAGGGCCAGATAAAAAAAAGTTATTTAGCCTTCCCGAACCTGAGCCTCACACTATGCGTAACAGTATTTGATGAAGAGGGCTGCTTATTCAATTTCTTCTGGAGACCCGGACTTTGGTCCCAGTTTATACAGTTTATATTGTTTATACTGTATAAACTATGTCCAGGACAAGGTATTTTGAAGTTTTGATTCATAGTTAACCACACTGAAGATTATGGAGGTGTACAACATTACTCACACAGATGACTGTGTGAGTAATGTCTGTACAAAGTGCTCGGTTCACTAGCAGGGACCACGCAACAACACCTACAACAGATGTTTGTAGGTTTATTGTAAGAAGTAACAACGAATTGATATGGAGGGGGTGATGAGATGTTCTGGTCTGGGAGGACGTGCTGGTCCGTGCAGAGAGAGATTGAGAGTGGTTCCTGTTGGAGTCAGAGGGTTCTAACACCCACCTCGGCTCCGCGTGTCGTTTTAGTGAGCTGGGTAAAATCATAAAAGAAGGGATTAAGAAACACCAAGATACAAGTTCAAACAATAATCTGTTTTAATGATAAAAGATAACAATACAATATACAGAGTACTCTGGGCTCAATTCTACTACCGTGCGATACCAATATCGGAGACGGTCAGTCAGAAGGGGCGCCGAGCATCAAAATATCACAACCTTTATACACAGGTGGGGAGGAGTTGTATCGGATGCTCCTCCCTAGTTATTTGTTATTGGCGATTTCACTTCTGGGCGAGCTAGCCAGTGAGTTGGCAGTTCTCCATTGGCCGATTTCACTTCTGGGCGGGACCCCAGACAATGAGTCAGCAGTCGTTGATTCCATCTGTTTCGCCCCATCTCTTTACAAGGAGATGTTTACGGATAACCAATGTATAGCTGTGATCACACACACACACACACACACGTGCCTGTGTCCTTATAGGGATGTTTCACTATATGTTGCACATAACAGATATATAGTTGATCAATAATTATTTCGTTGTTCAACAATCAATAGTAATGAGGAAAACATTACCTCGGCTCTCAATTAGTCCTACAGCAAGGTTTTGGAGTAGTATAATTGTACATACATAGGACTCTTTGACAGAACGCACACACCTTCCCCTTAAACATCTTTAACGCATCACACATCTTAGATATGTAGCCTCTACATGTCTGTGTCCAAATAAGGATGTCCCCTCGGCTCACATCCTCACTCACACACCAAGGCTTCCACCTCTCAGTATCTCCGCTTCTTGCCACACAGACGCATTATTTGATACAAAGTAATTAAACCACAACTATATTAAGCAAACTCATATTGGATACTGATAAGTAATTAAAACACACACATATATTTAAGACATAACTCAACACTTCTTATATATCAGGTGGACATTTAAAAAGGAATATACCAGGAAATACGCTGTATTAAACTTTCTGCTATTAACACGTTAATTGAATACTTCAATACTCACGTCTGACACAGATTCAGATCTTCTGCCTCTCGTAAACTGAGATGCACAACACTATTGTAAGGAGTCCTCGGAGGTGTGTGGCTCAAAGGGCATTGGTGAGTCGGGACTCCCGACGCAGCTCCTCCAGATCATGTGGGTCATACTGCTCTTCAACTCTGACCGGCAGGTAGGGACTCATGCGAAAACTGGCCATACCGCAATGGCAGTTACCGCAGCAACAAGGGGCAAAAATCTCCACCTCATCTTCGCAACTACACAATAACTAACGAATACACAGAGGCTGAACTCACAATCAAATCCGCGGATGGGTATAACGAGCAGAAAGCATGACAGCACAGCCAGTAGCATACATCTCCCCCCTCCTACCCCTCCTTAAGACACAAAATTACTCACAGCTTTCTGAAGGAAATTACCGATAGCTATAAAATACTAGCATAAAACTAAACCTAAATGAAATATCATGAAGACTGCTTAAATACAGTTCATCTCTGTATCACGCGGACAAATACATCTCTATCTTAACTGACATGTTATACACACACTACTACGACGCAGGAAGTGTCAGTAAAGCAAGCAATAGCAACCTGAAAGAAGTCCATTAACCTCCTGAAATCCTGATAGATTTTGTCATGATGAATGCTGTATAATATATAGAAGTTATCCTCAGTCTTTGTTAATCCTCCTTCCAGAATATATATAAAAAAAAATTAACATTACTATGAATGCTGTTCCTTGACTCCCAAATACAGCCAATTACAGAATCCATGTCCATTATCTTAGACATCCCCTCATTCCACTGCTCAATTCACCTCGGTATAGATACACTCTCTGCCTGATTAGAGATGGCTGTTTCTCTAGACAGCCACCGCCAGCTCTCCGCTCTCTCGCTCTCTCCCATTGTTGAGCTAGCAAGTCATGGGCACAACTGTGAGTTCTGTGTATATCTCTGACATCGTGGCATAGCATACTGCTTTCAAGATGACAGCTAATGGCCTGCTCACTGATTAAACCGGCCAAAATATGTCACTAATGTTACCAAACAGACTTACAAAATTGTCTTCCTTGAAACCAGTATGAGTTCTTCACAATACATTGTGTTCTTGCGGGTTTACCACAAGGTGAGTTTACTTCGGTAGGCCGGCAAGGTGTCACAACGGGCATGATAAGAAATGACCTCATATGAGCAGCATAATTACATTTTTCCCCAAAACACAATACAAAGATTAAAAAACTCATTGCGGAAGATGCTCCAGGCCTTCTAGGGATTTAGCTTAGTAGAGGTACTGTGTCATTTGTCGGAATCAGAGTATGCCATGTAATGAACGCAACGATATAGTAGAGAGCAAAACACTGAACCAAAGATAGTGGAATGGCGCAATCGAGGAAAGATGCAAGTTCTCAATGAAGCGCGTGAGAGAAAATAGATTATGATAATACAAGCAAACGTGTGTAACATATTTGATTTTGTTCAATTTTATATACAAATTATAGGCGTCAGTAGTTTACGGTCGTACATAATTTGATAAAAAAACATTGCAAGCGAACATGCATCATGAGAGATGCACATGTTTAACTAAATGAGGTACACTCATAACTGTCCACCCATATTCACTCTTCCTACATAAATTTACAACTATTGTAGTTTACTAGAACGCCAAATTAAGAGTGCGTATATCCATCCAAATTATTTTCCTACAAATTTATGCGTTAGGAATCACATTCCTAAATACGTTATACTCAATTGAAATGACCCGGAAGATACAGTCAGTGGCCAGCACAATTGTTCATACTAGTTGCTCCAGTTCCAATATTTCTCTAACAACTAGAAAGTGAGACAAGGACTGTGTTGAGTGTTCGAAACATTCCCTTCTGTATAATTCCCTTTTGTCCCTAAGGAACCACTGGACCTCCCTATGTATACCGAATTATGCGATGAGTTGAGACATTGTTTCTCTCTGCAGAGAGGATCATATTGTCTTTCGTACTTACTATTACCTGTTATCAAACGGCCGCCTTCTTACCGGAAAAACCAAAAACTAAGGTACATGTTAACGGTAGTGAACGTTTCATAATATCCATGAAAGTTTACGGTGGCTTATTATATTCTCAACGTCACTTGAAAACGTATGTGGTAACTTTATCCAATTAGCTGTCTTGTTTGTGCAACTCGGTTCTCAATTCATGATATTATTATAATCAAAAAACGTAATGAAAACACAGTAATGAACGTTACTGTTTTATCTAGAACATGATCAAATAAAGTTCAACATTTCCACTCGAGCCTGTGTGTGTGTGTTGTTGCACATATTTAAAGATGTATGTGTAAAATGGTGATGTAATGACACCAATGTATAGATCTTTATAGATATAAGGAACTAACGATGGTATAGAAGTAAAATAAAACTTGTATTTATTTAGATATCAGACACAACATCAATACGTATTGGGAGATCAATTTGTATTACATGTCGCGCGACCGGACTAGGATGAGACTGCAGGGTGTATCCGAGCTTTTACACTTTCACCTTTCTTTTTTATTATATTCACATAACTTTTATAGGTCGATGGAACAGAAAGTATGTTGTCTCTGTTGTTCCCACGTTCATAGAAGCATAAAGCAACAGCATCAGAGCACGGTGCAGAGTCTCAGAGAGACCCCCCCGCAAGTAGTCCCCTCGTACAATTGATGGAAATATACTCATCCATTGTAGTTGGTGCCAGACTAGCCATCATCATGAGATTTATCACATAGTTCTCCCCTCATTCAGAGACAGCAAGAACGCTACACACAATGACGCCGGCCTTCCATGCGGTGAATTGCGTCTATCAACTAAACACACTTCCGGATAGTGAACTGTCGCCAATAATCGCGCATTTCCTTCTAAAATTCTAGTGTTCTCCAAAGTAGGGCCTGTAGGCGACCCCCCTCTGGTCCGTGGCACTCTTCGCAGGTGAAGAATCACCCAATATAAACCTACAATA
>NW_011336802.1:145451-162042 GCF_000735185.1 Notothenia coriiceps | reverse complement strand
CTAGCTACATCTTGACCAATCACAAACCAGGGGACAAGATGTACTTGACAGCGCAGCGTCAACTTCATTAATAACACACGCACTACCTTAAATATTAGGACAATGAGAACTTTAAACATCGTGAACGTCCATAAAACACCACCTATCACATCCAGCTCACCCGCACTACAAAGCCACATAGTCTCCGCCGCTGCACAAGGCAGACACGCCAATACAGAAACATACTGCACCGATGCAGCTCACACAAAGACATAACCCTGTGTCTTGAAAGCGCTACACAGGTTTTATGATACTGCCCCATCTAGACTCCGCCTCCCTAAAAAAACAACCAAACTCCTCCCCCACCAACCACAAAACAAAAAAAACCAAAATGCACACCACCAGCAGGGGATCTGACTTTAATTACATTTGAGATATATGCACACCACCACAAAACACAAAAAAATAAACCACACCAACAGAAGCATGGTTATCAAACGAGTGTTTCGTCAACTTAATGTGTTGCTTAAAATAATACGTCTGCATACAGTATATGTGACAATGTAACTAAGTGTTGCACGGCCAGATACGGCTCGAGAAGCTGACTCAGATAAGGAAATATTGTGATATTATATGATCGATGATCTGATTGATGATGTGATATCAGTGTGATATGAATGATAAGTACGACACGTCGGCGTCTTCTCTGCATACGGCAGTTCAAACTGTATTTCCTTTATCCTGTAATATGACTTGATAGATTTAAACTCGGCACACTGAGCTCTGATCGGCCAGCAGGCGGTGCTTTCACTGAGTTGATCTCTTTTCTATAGACGCCGGAGGCGGGCAGCGTCAGATAAAAAAAAGTTATTTAGCCTTCCCAAACCTGAATTTCACGCGCCGCCTATGGTTGGCATATAAAGCAGATAAGAGAGAAAAATAAAACATGTTACATGATTTAGGAGCATCTCTTCCTTCAGTTTGCTCGATGAATCATTAACATGTTTTTATGATACATTCATACCACTTTCCCCATGTCAGCAGTGTGTGTGGATGGATGCACATTCTCAGGATTTCTGCTGAAGTAGCTTGTTGTGAATCCTTCTAATCAGTTACTGCCAGCCTTGTGTTTTCTCCAAACAATTTGATCTCAAGAGCATCCACAACGGATGCTCTTGAGATCAAATTGCTTGGAGAAAACACAGGGCTACAATAAGAAAGCTGCAAGAAGGTCAGATGTTTTTATGGCTGTCTATAGTTGTCTCAAGCAATACAGAAGACCATTTCTCCGCTCTAGTCCTTTTTTTTCACTTGGGCATATGGGCCAAAGCTGCATTTCAGACACACTCAGGGGGGCAGCACTTCACTGACATAGGAAGTGTGGAGGGGGGGCCCCTGCTGTCCACCATCTGGGCAAATGGCAGCTCTTTATGCCAGCATGGTAGCCACTGAAGAAAGAGGGCGCGGGGGGCATAGCAGGAAGCTCTGAAGACAGACAGAGGGGGCACTCGCAGACACAGGTCATTCTCTCTCTGTAAAAAGAGGCGCTCAGTAACACCTGTGCTCCCGCTCCCCTCTGCCCCACTTCAGACGTTCTGTCAGAAAGCCCGTGCTCAGCAGAACTGCAGGCTCCAAACAAAAGACTTTGCAGGCTCGGCAGAGTGCGTGCAGGTGAATAACAATAACCACTTGTTCAGTTATTCATATATTCATATGTGTGTTCATATTTAGCCTTCACTGTGAGGGCGATGAACAGTGGTTTGCCGAGGCTGTGCCAGACTGACGCACCGAGCCTCAGTTTGGTGGAAGGGGGCAAGAAAGTGACGCGCTGACCGGTCAGCACGTGCTTTGTGAGTCTAGCGTTGGACTCGCTGCGTAGGCATTTTTTTAAAGGATGGAGCTCCTAATGAGGAGAAATCAGACATGATTTGGGTAGAGCAATAGGGAGCGAGAGAGCTGTGTGGAAGGCCCCTTATGTTTGACTGATAGATCAGCCGTTGAGCGCTCTTACAGCCTCTCAGATGGCAGCCAGCAGTTACCTAAAAGCTAATAGATACTAGCGCATTATTTGCTTCCTTGCTCCTCCTCCCTAGAGAGGTTCCATCTCCTGTAAAGCGTTACGTGAACATGTTCAACTCTGTGCTAAAATCTTTTCCCGATGGCTATGGTCTCAGTGCAACAAATCCTTTCATCCTCATATCTCTCAATCCAGGTAAGGCTTGGCTGGAGACCAGTGCTCTGTAGGGGGAAAAAGCAGAGGCCTTCGGCTGTGCAATCGATTTCAGTAAAGCAGAATGTACAGTATGAGCGACCGTGTCAAGTGAAAATGTAAATGGGCCGAGCTGTGAAACGATCAGGCAGCCTCAGTGTGCATGGATCAGGGAGTATGTAAGCACGAGATAGCATTTACCCCTGGTTTTAACTAAAGCACTCAGACATTCTCCTCTCTGCAGCCCTGTAATTCCCCTCCGAGTGCACGGTGTGAGAGTGAAGCACTGTTATCAGCCTCTACCAAATGCATTAGACCTCCTCTGACCGCTGAAACAGACCACCTTGTTGTAGATCATTCCCTCTACGCAGAAAAGAGGGTGATGAAGATGTTGTAAATTAGGGATTGTATAGTTTCATGCCCCTTAATGATTACTGCACCCCAGGGCTGCACAAGCACTCCCTCTCTGCAATTTTGAATTAAATATGACATATGCCTGTCAGTGAATGAGGGATAAATTGATGGTAGTACCTGATGTCACCCATGGTAATAATGTATGCTGATGACACAGCACATTTCAGACCACTTCGCACTTTTTGTGCTTGGCATGTGGGCACTGAGGAAGGTTGTACCTCTTCAAGTGCAGATAGCTACACAAACTGGTGATGGTTGGTTTAATAGGACTGGTTGTAAGTGCTCTTTAAATATTAGTTTGTTTACCTATTAAGGTGAATTTGTTTTAAGTGTGTGTTGTTGGCAAAGGCACCAAGTCATTTCTAAATTCCTGTGGCGTCTCGTCTTTGTGTGTAAAAGATTAGGCAAGCCAGACCAGTTTTCATACAGCTTTAAACACCTGAGCTGGCATTGAGTCTTATTATTTCCAAGTTTTAAATAATGCAGATTATTGAAAAAGTTGTGGTTTCTTCATTATACAGTAGAAATAGTTTGTTGAAGCCTTTCTCACGCACCCCTTCAAATGTGTGTGTTTCCAATAACATTTTAAGAAGGCTGTAAGGCTGAGTAACAAAGTTTAAATCTATGTTACAATAGTATGTTCTAACATAGCAAAGGATTAAAAAGCCTCATATGAAATATGAAATATGTTTGCTACATTAGACACACTTGTCTTGTCAGTTTATAACACAATTCCATTGGAAATAGCATCTTAATGCATGATCATATGAACATAATACAATTACTGTGGATGGTGATAAATGGTGATATTAATACTAATTATTGCCTAGCAGTGAAGCTCTTGCCTTACTCGTGTGTCTCACTTCCTCTTTGCTTTATCCCTCTCCTTCTTTGTATTTGTCTCAGTGGATCCACTCCTAAACTCCTCTAATCCTTGAGTTAAGGGAAGTTCTTCAAAGCTGCAGCCATGATTTAACATTGATACGCCTTTAAAAAAGTGTTAACATTGGCCAAGCTCTTTTATTTGCAGTCCTTTAGCCAAACGGCAAGTAATATTAACACCAAATCCTTGTTTTTTTGTATATGTGGGAAAACTTCTTGTTCACTTTTTGTCCAAACATTGTCGATCCAAAACTAATTTTCTAATGTGTTTTGGATAAGGTCTATTTGAAGGTTACATTTTTCCATTATTCAATTTCAGGGAGGTTGTGGCCCCGTGGAGATAAGAGAACAATGGCTCAGTTTCTCCCCTCCCCATTTAAAACATGTCTTGATAACCAAATAAACTCCCTTGTTTATTGGTTGAACCGTATTGACAATCTGTTAGAATGCATTGGGGAAAAAAGGGCTTATTTTCCCTTTTGTAGAATTTGACAGTGATAAAACTGGATTGCAGCAATAATGGCTGTCATGGATCAACACCTAGAAACATTTTACTGTGCTGATGTGGACATGAATGGATCCAAAGTCATGTCTTCCCCTGGCTGACTGCCAGGACCTTCACAGGAGCTTTAATAAATGTTTTGTTCCAGCAGACGCTCCTTGGCCTGTGTGTGTATTTCCGAGTGTGTGCATTTGTCACTGTGTGTGTGTGTGTGTTTATATGCCATGGGGATTTTAATAAGGACTAAGTGTGCGAGGAACCCTCCTGAGAGGGAGAAACACCAATAACCTACAGTAGTGAATGGCGCTACTAAAAGGGTTGAAGGAAGACTGAAGGGGAGGAAGCAAAGGTGTACTAGCTATTTATTCACCGCACCAGGGTGCACATGAATTATTCAATGTGACATTCATTCATAATTAAGTTTTTTAATGGATAAATAAATAGACCAAAGTGTTGTAGGGGGAATGGGTTTCTACATGACGCATATATATATAGTATAGTTCTGGCTTCAAGTCATATTTCATGACAATAGCTAAGTATGCATTTAATGAGGGGAATACCGCAGCCAGGAATAACACTAATATGTATTTGAGTCCAGAATGAGTGCATTGAGAGGGGCAGGTTAGTGATGCTGCTAGGCAGGAGGAAGATGGAGAAATGAATTCAGTAGGTGGGCCGCCTCCAGGCATAGAGGTCGATGCTGGGGCAACTTATGCAAGTGTAGGCACCAGCCCGGGGGTAGCAGCTCTGTAACCTTCAACGGAAGGATAGAGTGGACTTTTGTTAGGATCTACTGGTATCAGAGAGAGGACACGACCCACAGTGGGTGACTCAGTTTGAAAGGTATAATGGGTATTCTCAATTCATGTCTGATGTTGGTCTTAAATACTGTACAATAAGCCCAAATATATATATCTAGGCTGTGTTTTTTACAGTCCATCATAACATTTTTACAATATATAGACTTTCTATGATTCACATTTCTATAATGAAATGTAAACATACTAATGGTGTGTTATAATCTGCATATGGCACTTTACGATTATAGTTACAAGCATTTTAACATATTTGTAATGCTTTAAAACACATTATCAAGCATGTTATAAATACAGAAGGTCAAATATCATAATGCTACTTTATAATAGCTGAACACTCACTGACATGTATTGGTATTTTCAACTTTATTTAAAGCAAACGACTACAATGCATCGTGACTTATTACCATCTTGTAATGTTTAATATGTGCAGATTACAATACAAATGATCGTTAATGGTTAAAGCATTGAACAAATGATATGGTTCAATTAAAGGAGTGATCCTTGAAAAAACTGGGAATACTTATTTTCTTATGTTACATTTAAAGTCATTATAAAATGCTTTGTAATATGTTATGTTTATGATTATTAAGTATTATGAATGTAACCCAATTAAGACACATTGTACGTATCTTTAGAAAGCATTTAACACATGGCCATCATAGAAAGAGCTACTGACATGCCTTGTACATGCAGCACTGTAACCGGTGTGCAAGGTTTTTCATCTTTTGGATGATACATCTTTTTATCATCTCATGCCTGACAGCGTATGTTATTCTTCATTTTCATCACTGTCATCCTGAATCACGGAGCAGAACTCTGAAGGTGTCACTAGTTGCCAGTTGTTTCATTGTTTTCCATTATATCCAGCGCAAAAAAACAATTCTCACATATCACTTATTCATCTCTGAGTTTATTCACTATAACATAAGACAACTTTGGTGTCACCAAAAAATGAGTTTGATGCACACTGCTTCTCAGTCCATTTCCAAAGCGAACAACCTGTCACAGCACGCTATGAATTGATTCTGCGTTAAAAGGGTTTCAATATAATTAAAGCTACTGTTTGCTACCCTGCAATCCAAGTAGATCTTGCCACCACACTGTGAGTTGCATCTCAAATGTGTCTCCCCGAACACTATTAACACTATTTAACTTGGGGGCATTCATTTAATTTGCTATAATTGCTTTAGAGCCCCTCTCTCTATGCTCAGCTAGTTGTCTTTAGGTTTAGGAAGGGGAGGTGTAGGCCTTGCTGTGTGCATAGCGATTCATAGTTTTACTTCAAACCTGAAGCATCAAGTTCATGCTAACTCTAATAATAATGTTATAGCAGGTGGTACAATACACGTCCATTTAAATGGTAAACCTCAGTCATTGAACGTACATCGTATACAAATAAGTCCTTATTATATTGCAGTATAGGCCATTTAGCAAACATAACCATAGAGTGATGCAGGAATGAGTCTTCAAACCCAGAAAAAAAGTTAGCATTTTACCATGACTGCTTTTTTGGACGTTTAAGGTTGGATGCCTGAATAAAGGTATTTTGTCAACATAAGCTGAGAGAGATTTTAACATTTTGTTTACGAAATAAAATATGTAAGTAAATACCCCACAGGTGAATTTTCTGAAACTTTATTTGTGTCATGGCGGAATGAGAATATTAAACGTCATCACACCCAACATTGGCCGTCTTTAACTAAGCGGTAGTGACTTGCAGCCGACCATAATGTATTTTTCATGTATTAGTCTAAGGTTAATTTTTTACATCAGACGATTGCATTCATGCTTCAAAAATCCTAAAAGTAGTGTTATGTAGCAGTGGCGAACCGTCAGGCCCTTCAAGGTATTCCGAGAATACCCCCGAACACTCAGATCAAACAAACAAAAAATCGATTTAATTATATAAATAAAATGTATATAAAATGAATAAATGAGAATGGTATCTGTGTTGTTGATCTGTAATATTACAGTGTTACGTTGATTTGTTTGTCCTCCTCGGACCATGCACTACGCATTTCAGTGGTTTTGTGTTAGAAAAGAAAGCAACCAATCAGATCTTGTTCTGGGTCTCTGGGTAGAATATCCTTCAACCAAGGTATTCTAGATCCTTGATAGAATGCCTGAATGAGAGCGTTCGTTTGGACTGACAGTTTGATCAACCAATCATATATTGATTTGTAGCCAATGTGCGTATTCTTTCAGTTTCCCTCGGTTCCAGGGTACTCTAGAAGGCCCGGTAGTTCACTGGCTCGAGACAGAGGATATCGATGAATGCGACGAAGCAATTCATGCCGTTTTATTGTTTTTAACGTTGAAATGACAAGTGCAACAGGTGAAGATGAAGTTGTTGCGAAATTGTTGTGAGTACCCTTTTCCAGACAACAATTCAGTGACAAGACTGACATTATAGTACCGCGGAGGCGGCGGTGGCGGCGGGGGGGGTGTGTGTGTCTACAGAAGGTCCAGTTGTGATAGACACGGTTCGCCACTGATATGTAGAAATGTTTTTGTAAAACAAAATATGTAATTATCATAAGCGTATGTTTGCCAAATGCATTTTGTAAAAGTGGCCTTGGGTATATGAAAGGCACTATATAAATCTAAGTAATAATTATTATTTTCCATTATTCCAAAATCTAATGGAAACATTCCACTGGTTTCTTTTTGAGGGAGCCATTGCGATGCTAACTTCCAGTTCGGCCTACAAAATGTCGTCCCTATGCAAGACTTTAAGGCCGTAGCTTTAATATTTGATAAGTAATAACATCACAGAGCCATAGCAGAACAGCGGTTGTGTTCCTATCAGGGAGAACAGTTAACATGTTGGGGATGTGACGTGGGTGGGGGGTGCCAGGCAGGTGTTGGGAATCCTTAGGGAGCTGGAGGTCACATTACCATACAAAAGCCACACTGCTGGGTAACCTTTCCAGGCGCTGCTCCCTAGCCAGGGGGGCCTGCGGTCACACACTGGCACTGCCAAAAGTGCCTCACCACAGACCCACACATACACACAGGCGCACGTGTACACACATCTCTCATAATCAGCCCCTGAATACCCCCTTCGTTCTCCATGACAGAAACATTGCTTGTATAGTGACATGAAAAATGTGCACTCGGGGAACATAAATCACGGGGGACAGCTCTAAAGCAAAACAAATACTATGATATGGTCCATTGCCATCATAATGCACACTAAAGGGAAAGGCATTCATGTGGAATTTAGATCCAAAGACTAACATTTTATCTTCGCCAGCAGTCTTTCTCACAAATTAGCTCCTTTTTTTCCCCCACTCCCTAAATCCCCAGAAAAGCAAGGCTGTTGTCATTTAAGCTCCTCTCTATTTACAACTCTGATTTGCCTTAGATGTGCGCGAGACACAACCGTGAGGGATAAAAGCAGTGTACTGGATATGGGTGGCACAAGGGAGACGAGAGATAGATATTGACTTGACCTGGAAGTATTCGGAGGTTCTACTGAATAGTAACTGGGGCGAGAAAAAGAAAGATCGAGAATGGAGGGAGGAGAATGGCGGGCAGCTGCAGAGTTAACGTCGATCAAAGGGTGGGGGTTAGGCAGAGAGTATGGGTGGTCGTATTGATGGACAGCAGCATCAACTGGGATTTAGGTGGCTATTAGGAATTATGCAGGTTTAATGTTGGAGTTTTTTTCATTTTGGAGGAGGGAAAAAGGTTGATTTCCGTGAAGTGGGGGAGACTTGAGAGGCATGGAGAAGCCGGGCGCCTTTCCCATCGAGGCTGATTTCGATTGACAGGTCATAGAGATGGAAATATATGTGTTGTGTTCCACATGTGTGTGTGAGAGCGTAAGTGTGTACCCCACAGGTAACACCATGTAATTATACTCATTACACGGCAGGCTGTGGATCTGCATGATATGCTAGTAGACACTAGAAAAATATGTGGATTGTTGACAGCGTAGTGGCACAGGAGCGCTGACAGTCAACTACATTGTTTATGCTGCAATTACCAAGACTGAATTCAATCAGTCAGGCCAATACACTTTTTTATTGCAATTATGCAAAAGACCTTACAGCTCACTGTGTGGTGAGACGTGATTTGCACTAGCTTATATTGATTACTTTATTTGTAAAATTAAGTCTTTAAGAAGTCCCTGTCACTCAGCCCTCACTGCACTTGCATCACATGCAAGCACTGCACCCTCATGAAAATAATAACTCTTAATATAATTGATGTAATATGCCACACGCAACAATAAGGTATAACATCTAATCACGTTAAGTAGTCATTGCCAAGCTGTAATTAAACTGTTTGAGACAAGTGATTACCAACCCCGATAGAGGATCTGAACATATAATAGGGGTGTTGTGAAAATACTAATACCCCATACCTCTAATTGGAAGGCATTTTCTTTCACTAATATGCATTGCTTTGTATCTGTGTTATCATCACATTGACCATACCCTGCTGGGAGAGCTCACCAATATGGCAAGATGAAGCCCTCCTTCACTTTGTTATGCTTCAGTGCACATTGTAATGTTAACAGCGGGGCCCTGCAGTCTGACTGGGCTAATGGTGTGCCATCCCATCAGGCCATGCGCCCAACCAGAACATGCCGAGAGATTGTTCACATCAAGCCTGTTGGCAAATTAGCCAACACGCATTAAGCTGTGGCATTATGCTAAAGCTGTCTAAATACTACTATATGCTTAGTGACCAGTGAATGATTGCTGAAGCCCCCCCCCCTCCCCTCGTCCCTCCGAGCCCTCTTGGATGAGTGTCGATCCTCTCAAACTGAATGGTAGAATTAGCTGTCATAGATTTCAGGGCAAAGTGAGTAAAATAATAAACCTACTT
Source organism: Notothenia coriiceps (assembly GCF_000735185.1). NCBI lineage: Eukaryota > Metazoa > Chordata > Actinopteri > Perciformes > Nototheniidae > Notothenia > Notothenia coriiceps. The sequence continues at coordinate 152,399 of NW_011336802.1, read as the reverse complement.
GGCAAGAAAGCTGATTCTGATTCATTTGCCTAATGGTATCCTTCCAATAAGCTGTTATGTAGGTGATACAAACAGAAATTCACTATATAGCTGCCATATTTGGAATATTAATATTTTATGGTAGTGGCAGCAGGTACATTCAATGGCGAGCAGTATATCCCGGCAGGGGAAAGTATTTCTCACAGCGTGATGCACGATTTGACTGACATTTTTCTTTGACTCAGTTAATTAATTTCGGCTGACACCTAGAGTACAGTTAGTCCACACGTTCGCTTTGCTCACTGACCACAGTTCCTGTTCTTTTGTCTGAACTGCCCTGGCTTTTCCTTTGAGAGCCACCACTGTACATGTGTAGGTTTTCATTTTCTCCCGCCTTAATGAAGGTGTTCGAGCAGCTGATGGACACGCAACCTCCTCTTCTCACCTCTAATGTATGCCCCTCTCAATAGGGTTACTTGAGACTTGACAAGGGTGGGTGTAGACGAATGAAAGGTTCAGTCCCCGAAATACACCTCTCTGCCACCTTTCTTTTGGAAGTTCGTCTACTGGTTCTGTAAGGTTAGATGAGATTAAAGCAGCAACTCTGCTGCTCATACTCCGTGGAAAGAACTGTGTGTTATCAGGCAAGGATACTCAGTAGAGCATACAGTGAGTTAACTTTACAACTTGAAAAACATATCGCTAGGATGCTTAGCTGACAATCCAAAAAGCTGAGTATCATATTATTGTCTTAGTATTAATTACCTGTTATTTGACACAATATACATTGCATTTTTTTAGAGGTACTTATTTAACAATTTTACAACTACCTTGGTTGCATTGGTATTTATTGGAGTATCACAGTAGCTTACTTTAGTACAGTAGCTTACTTTAGTACTTACTTTTTAGTAAGTTTAATTTTTCATTCATTTTTATTTTCTTATCCCAATTCTTTATTTTTTGTTGTATTCATAATTCTTGTTCAGACTTAATTTGAGAAGTAGCTTACTATAGTAGACAAATGACGCATATGGTACCCTTTTTTTAAGTACCCCATCTGTTGAGGTTGAAGCAAGCTGAGCTGATAAAATACTGTTGATGGTTCATCATTGTGCAAAAAACAAAAAAACAAGCAATTTTTTATGTTTTAAGATGATATCACTATCAAAGTCTTTAAGATGATCACTAATAGTATTATACAGTATATCTTGAACAAAGACCATGCATAAAAAACACATTAATCTCAAAAAGAGAAGAGATGCTATATGCCACATTATAGCTAAAAGCTCATTTACATCTGTACTCCCTGGGTAAGTACACACAACAATCAACAAACATTAAAACATGTCCTAGTCTGTCACATTAACAATTAGAAGCTATACACTACATCCCACCAAAGGGGGTACTACGGACCGCGAAACCATTTGGTACGGTCCTCGAGGTAATTTATAAACACACGCAAATAGAAAGGTGTAGTGCTGACGGAGAGCACCAGAACGTCGCTCCGGCACTTCAGATAAGGAGCCGTAAACATGCCGCAGTTTTTGGGGCTGTGTCTTTAGTTGAAAGCCCAGTGGCGATCTGTTCATCTGTCATACAGTCAATAACTTTGTTGTTATTAGCATCTGGTTAGCTAGCTATGCTAACGAATATAAGAAACTTTTTCTACAACCAGTGAGGTAAAGGCACATCTTTATATAATCATTATAGTTATACAAAAATAAGAGAATAAACAGGTATAAAATACTATGACGGTAAAAAAAAGTTGTTAATTAATAAACAAGAATACAGTTTAAAAAGGGAGTGATTTGTAAAATATCCATAAAGAAAAATAAATCTGCATACAGTTGTTTCATATGGATGTTGAGAGATGTATCCATAGATCTCTTAATGTTGCTCTCAAAGTGCACCAGATTGATGCTTTTAACTTCAACATTTAAAAAAAAAAAAATCTTGCCGGGGGAGCATGCCCCCCGGAACCCCCTAGAGAAGGTTAGGTCCCCCCCCCACTTAAATCATGTCCAAATGGATAGGAAACTAAATACATTTGCACACATCTTGTGTCCATATCTTTCTGTTGTGGTGGTCATGCCACAACCGTGCACGCATGCATGCGCGAGGCATGGTAAGATATCTGGATTAAGAGGTTGCTTTTTCTTTGCACAACATGAAAGAAAGGCCAAATTAATGGGCTGTGATTTTAGTATTTTTAAGCAGAGGTCAATAATTTGTACGGCCCTCTGAGGATGTTGAAAAAATTGAATGTATTGATGTAAAAAGCGAGAATAGGAATTTATATCAATGAAAAAATTAGGCACCTGAAATATTGTACGTTTTACCTAAGGCAACTTCCCAGGGTTCCCCTTACAGATACCAAGACATCATTGGGCCCCATGTTGAGAACAAGTGCCAACAAATCCCAGTTGGGTGCCGATTCCTCAACTGAAACAAAAACTATTGATCTGACTCAGGATTTTACTCAGTGTTTTTGGTTCTTTGTTCTCTGACTCTGTTTTGAACCTGGCAAGGAGTATGTTGTTGGATTACACAGCCTACAGAAACATTGAGTTGAGTTGCATCATAATTCAATTACATATTAAGCACACAGTTTGTCATATGGATTTTTTGTCTTTCTGTTCATTTGACTCTGTATTAGCATAATGGCTTATTTAAAAGATCAAAGCAATCAATTAACATTTTATAATGTTTTATTTCAAAGTGACATGCTTATTTAGGCACAAATGCATTTTTAAACCATAAAATGTTTTAACAAAATGACCATGTAAAAAGATATTTCTCCACAGTGAGTGTTCGTAGATGTTTAGTAGAGGCTTCTTAGATCTATGCACCAAATTCACAGTAAAAAAGGCTTTTCCAGGTACAGATTGCACGTTTCTCCACCATATGTTCAGGAAGAGGAGGTTCCAGTTGTGGTCTATGTTCTTGCCAATGGTGCACATCTAAGTGTGGGCAGCTGGGTTGATTGTCGAGACGGCCAGCAGAGCGGAGGAGGATCAGACATAGAGAGAGGTTCTACTAGATTACACAAGGCTGAGCTCTGGATTTCATCGCCTTTTGTTGTAGAACCTGGCTTGTGGAATAGCAGATCAAAGCTTCACTCGCAGCATCTCATGTAGCATCATTTACACATCTGTGAAATCCACAATCATAGAAAAGAACCTCTCCTGCATTCATTAACGTAGAACTTTGACCAGAGACAAAGGTTTGCCGAGGGACAGAAACGATGCCGCTTTTTGAGCAGCATTCACAATCGAGTGTTTGAGTATTCACAACCGCTCATTAATTCTATTTCTACTTTGAGTATTGGTTATTTGCTTTCTTCTTTTCACTCGGGCAAGCTCTCAATTCATTAGCTGATCCACTATGAATGTATTATTCAATGCTAGATTGGCATTGGTGAGAGCAGCGTGTTTACCATAGCTCATGAAATATGTATCTGTTGAATGGGCGTGCGTGTAAGCAGCTGCCTGATGTAGTCATGATGAGGGAGAGGTTTCACAGACAGTCAGTCAAGGACAATCCCTTATAGCTGTTTTGCCTGTGTTGATTGTTGTGTTGATTGTCTCACATTAAAGCTGTGGTATGCAGTGTAGATAACAGATTTCCCTCAAGGTATGTTTCTGTATCAGGGATAACTTTTTTTTTCTTGTTTTCAAAATCGCCTGTTGAAAGATAAGCATTTAAAGTTCCTATTTGGAATGTAAAAGCTACCTTTTTATAGGTGGAAAGGGAAATATAATACTTACTATCCCAGAAACACCAACGTTACCTGTTTAATTGATAGTGAGATATCCATAAAGAGTTGTTTGTTAGATGTCAACTGCAGTAATTATAACAAAGCATGGTTCAAACTATACTGAGTGGCCTAATGGTTCTAATAAGAAAGAGCAGAGTAGGGACCGTTTTTTTATATTTTTATATGCTTAGATGAAGTGGCTCGCCACAAAGATGAATGATTGCTTTCTTTGCGAACTCCTGGGCTCACGAGTTGATTTAATTGAGTTGAATTAAAGCTAAGCTAGGTAGAAATAGAGACAGAGAGAAAATCTATGCCGTCGATCTATAAAAGCCTTTAGGGCTTCGATCTGGATTACGTAGATTATTTTCTCGTCTGGTCACAGTCACACTTCATTCCTATCTCCTGAGTCTGGATTCCTCAGTTACATATTGTTGAGGTGTTTGTGGCAGGTGTCCTCCTCTGCTGGCATGTGATCGGAACTTTGGGCAGAACCCCTAATTTGTCTGACACACAAGAATATTCATCTAACAAAAACAACAAGATTGTCGGGTTTTTCATAAAGCTCTTATAGCGATTAACAGAGGGACACCGTAGACAACAAAATAAAATGCCTATCCTACAAAAAAAAGGAAATACTGGCACTGAATTATACCTCTTTTATTCTGGCAGACTGTTGGAGACACTCCCGTGGAGCTGCTTCTGCCATACAGTGCATCTACTATAAATACAGCCTGCTGACGGTAAAGTCATTTCATTGACGTAGTCAGTAATATGGGACAGTAAATTAATCACTTCCTGTATAGGCTCAGAAGAAGCAGACGCTGTCTCTTCTGGACATATCTGATGTAGAGACCACACTGGCTACCTCCAGAATGCTGCTTTAATTAGAAAATAAGTGGATTGTTAAATGTGAGTTTGATTAGTAGTGCCAATAAAGCGGCATACCTGCCTTTAAAAGCAGACAGCTATACGTCAGCGGTAATTGCAAAGTGGTTTGTTCCTGTCCAATGTGTTCCAAGTACCTCGGCAAATCACCCAATAGGGTTGAATGGAGTTTTTTTTTAAACGCTGTGCCGTAATTCAACGATCAGCAGACGTTTGGGGGCATACATTGCTGCCTGCCAACAGACATGAGGCCGAGCTGCCAAATCACCCTTTAAAGCAAGCCTGAGCATCGGGGGCTTAACTCAATGCGTTGGTCTTTCTCTGCTCCAGCACGTTTTGCTATATGTACACAGAAGAAAGGGCACGATCTCATACGTCTTTCTTTGTCTGTGTTTGTCTTGCTGTCTTTATTGTACTCTTTCTCTCGTCTCTTTTCCCGCGCTGCTTCAGCCCTTTACCCTACATTTCTATTGTGCATGGGCTTTTCATCTCTTAAGAAATCACCTCTTGTTCTTGACAGTTTCAATATGGTAGTTTGACTCTTAAAATGCTATGATTACCCAACATTGTTTGAGCTTTCCTTTGAGTAAAGCTGCTTAGGGGCAGCTGATAAAGCCACGGTGTGCATTTATCTGCTACATTTCAATCCTTCTTTGTGCGGTGACAGCAGGGATGATACGAGGAGAAGAGGGCAAGGTGTTCCCATCCTGCTATATTAATTTTCAAGTTAAACCTGTGGTATTGTTTGTTGGATGGGATTGGAAAGCTGTACTGCGAACTGGACATTGGTGTTAAATCCGAGTGTGTTTGCTATTAAATAATGAAAAGCACACTGATGGGTTCACTAGAGAGTGTCATTGGGAGGGTTTGGAATGGATGTGCTCAGCTTGAAGCTCTGTGGCTTGTTTGAGCTGGTTTCAAACTTGAGAAACCTCAGGCCACTTTCAATCCTTGGAAAGGTAATGCAGATCCGAACAGGTAGTTTTTATACAGAAATGCTCATTACATTAAATCTTTTACTTGTATATATGCGTCACATTTTACGTAACTATTAGTTGAGTTTTTTTAGGTGCCATCATTAGTATGCAATCAGAAAATTGCGTTGAAACAATATAATGAGCTGCATCTTCTTAGAAAAGTATTTCAGTGATTACAGATTGAGTAATTTAACTGTGGTTTATAATTATTGGGTGGCTGATGTAAACCTACAATGTTCATGTACAAAGTAAAAGAATCCAGGGATGTTGTCTTGTACATATTTCCGGCCACCTTGCGGGTTGAGATTGAGGAATTGATAATGATGACATTTTTTTTGAAGACCTTCTTTTTAGAAGGCTGTATTTTAAATGGGGGCATATTACCTCAGCACACTTCAAACTAATTATATCTATACTGAACAACATCTAAACTTCAATTTTTTCCTTTGTTTTCTAACACCAAAGTGGGGTGACTGTGTCTGACTATTTTTGTTTGTATGTTTTTTTTCTTTTTTTTTCGCCAAACTGTACCACTTTGTTGCGAACACCCAAGTACAATATCATAAGTACCTTGTAGAAATGTGCATTAGGTAGACCCTCCAGAAAAACGCGGGCAAAAATCCTTGATTATGCGGGCTAAATTCCTTGATAATGCGGGCTAAAATCCTTGATTATGCGATTAAACATGCGGGGTTTTATGTGATTTTATGCGGTGAAATTGCGGGAAGTTAGGAAATATGCGGAAAGTTGCTAAATATGCGAATATGCGGGGGAAAAGAATAAAAAAAATTTTAGATATTGGGCTGTCTTATTTATTCTCTCTCACACACAACCTGCCACTAACGTTAAACCCCTATTTAGGGGCAATGGATGTCCACTCTCGGGAGACGACCGACAGTGGTGCGGTTAGCCAAAGTGACAGACCTAATGTTAGACCTATTTACAGGCAATGGACGTCCACTCTCGGGAGAGAGACCTCCAGCATGTGTCCCTGAAATGGGGACTCTGTTTATTTCACACTTCCAGGAGNAATATAGATGTTTTTATTTTAAAGAAAATTCAGATTGAACATGGTAAAAAACTGTAAATTATAGTGTCCGTTCAAAAGATATTTTGTACTTATAGTGAAAACTAACCTTGGATGATGGGTTAGTACAGCTAGACCCTCCAGAAAAACGCGGGCAAAAATCCTTGATTATGCGGGCTAAAATCCTTGATAATGCGGGCTAAAATCCTTGATTATGCGATTAAACATGCGGGGTTTTTATGTGATTTTATGCGGTGAAATTGTGGGAAGTTGTGAAATATGCGGAAAGTTGCAAAAAATAATCGATTTTTTTAAAAATA
>NW_011336802.1:135942-145411 GCF_000735185.1 Notothenia coriiceps | reverse complement strand
TAGCTCGGATGAGGCAGATGTTGATGGCTCTGGGGCAACTGTATGCTGATCTGATGCATGTCGTAGCTCGGATGAGGCAGATGGTGATGGCTGTGATCCAGAAGCCATTTGATACTCGTCTTCATCACTGTGAAAAAAAATGTGGAAAAAACATATTGATTACTTCAGTGGTTTATCTTTCAAAAATGTAACTCAAATAAGAAATAATTCCTCCATTTAGCGCGTGTGAAATAACAGTATACACACATATATACAGTTGCAAGAAAAAGTATTTGCACCCTTTGGAACTACCTGGATTTCTGCATAAATTGGTCATAAAATGTGTTCTGATCTTCATCTAAGTCACAACAATAGACAACCACAGTCTGCTTAAGCTAAAACCACACAAACAATTATATGTTTTTATGTTTTTATTGAACACACCATGTAAACATTCACAGTGCAGGGTGGAAAAAGTATGTGAACCCTTGGATTTAATAACTGGTTGACCCTCCTTTGGCAGCAATAACCTCAACCAAACGTTTCCTATAGTTGCATATCAGACCTGCACAACGGTCAGAGGAATTTTGGTACCATTCCTCTTTACAAAACTGTTTCAGTTCAGCAATATTCTTGGGATGTCTGGTGTGAATCGCTCTCTTGAGGTCATGCCACAGCATCTCAATTGGGTTGAGGTCAGGACTCTGACTGGGCCACTCCAGAAGGCGTATTTTCTTCTGTTGAAGCCATTCTGTTGTTGATTTACTTCTGTGCTTTGGGTCGTTGTCCTGTTGCATCACCCATCTTCTGTTGAGCTTCAATTGGTGGACAGATGGCCTTAAGTTCTCCAGCAAAATGTCTTGATAAACTTGAGAGTCCATTTTTCCGTCAATGATGGCAATCTGTCCAGGCCCTGAGGCAGCAAAGCAGCCCCAAACCATGATGCTCCCTCCACCATACTTCACAGTTGGGATGAGGTTTTGATGTTGGTGTGCTGTGCCTTTTTCTCTCCACACCATAGCGTTGTGTGTTCCTTCCAAACACTCAACTTTGGTTCATCTGTCCACAGAATATGTTGCCAGTAGTGCTGTGGAAAATCCAGGTGCTCTTTTGCAAACTTCAAACGTGCAGATCAGAACACATTTTATGACCAACTTATGCAGAAATCCAGGTAATTCCAAAGGGTTCACATACTTTTTCTTGCAACTGNTCTTCTGTTGAAGCCATTCTGTTGTTGATTTACTTCTGTGCTTTGGGTCGTCTGTCCACCAATTGAAGCTCAACAGAAGATGGGTGATGCAACAGGACAACGACCCAAAGCACAGAAGTAAATCAACAACAGAATGGCTTCAACAGAAGAAAATACGCCTTCTGGAGTGGCCCAGTCAGAGTCCTGACCTCAACCCAATTGAGATGCTGTGGCATGACCTCAAGAGAGCGATTCACACCAGACATCCCAAGAATATTGCTGAACTGAAACAGTTTTGTAAAGAGGAATGGTCCAAAATTCCTCCTGACCGTTGTGCAGGTCTGATATGCAACTATAGGAAACGTTTGGTTGAGGTTATTGCTGCCAAAGGAGGGTCAACCAGTTATTAAATTCAAGGCTTCACATACTTTTTCCACCCTGCACTGTGAATGTTTACATGGTGTGTTCAATAAAAACATAAAAACATATAATTGTTTGTGTGGTTTTAGCTTAAGCAGACTGTGGTTGTCTATTGTTGTGACTTAGATGAAGATCAGAACACATTTTATGACCAATTTATGCAGAAATCCAGGAGGTTCCAAAGGGTTCACATACTTTTTCTTGCAACTGTATGTCCAGAAATTATTTTGTGAAAATAGACGTACAGCTAGCTGGAATTGGGAAAATCAATCAGAGCTGCTAATGAGCCACTTGGCTTTTAGCTTTTAGTCAAAGTACATACTGACACAAGTAGATCAGAGTGCACTGAAAAGAGCACACAATAATGAAGTGGGTATAGACTGAGGTGCATTTTATCTTTGAGGCTTTGCTCCCTGACACTGTGACATTTTGGAATTTTGCACACATAATTACTCACTTAGACAAGTAAAACTATAAACTGAGTAACCACCAGGGTGGGATATCCAAAGTGTTTCTCGATTGGATTCGGTGTACATTTACAGAAAATTGAAGTCTGTTAGAAAACAGGACTGTGGTATTTCTATTTTCAGTTTCTCAGACATTTAGATGTGGAAATTATGAACTGGGCCTTTGCTTTACAGACTATTTTAATAAAACAGTGGAGCAACAGGTGGTTCCTTAAAAGAAAGAAGTATGTTGACTGCAGAAAGGTACCATGGCAAAATGCAGAGTTATATTACCTAAAAAAAAGCTAATGCTAGTTTCTCCAACCAAAACAGTGATAGTTGAGAGTATGTGCATAAGAGACTATATTTTATATTTTCACCATGAACACATTTAAGACAATTGATAAGAATTAGAATTGATGAATGTGATATTTATCAAATGTATTGCTGAGCTTATATGAGTCTTTGTAAATGCATGCATCAAAGGCTTTGAAATTAACCATTTTGCATTAGACAGATTTTATAAATGTCTTTAGTTTGCATGCGTGTTCAAACACTTGCGTATTTGTTTGTGTGTTTCCCTGTTTTACGTGTGTGCATGCTCCCAGAGGGGAAACAGGCGCTATGGGGTGTTATCTGCTTCTGCAGAGGGTGACAGCTAATCACCAACCCTGACAAACACTGGGGAGAGAGAGAGAGAGAGAGAGAGAGAGAGAGAGAGAGAGAGAGAGAGAGAGAGAGAAAGAAAAGAAAGAGGCGGCGGCGCTGGGCAGGGGGATTGGCATTTGAATACCACTGAGTAACCACAGAGTGCTTCGGATTCTGTCATCACAACCTCTGTATGAGTTTGGACCAGACCTGGACAACCGCGCAGCCTCCCACCTGGCCCACTGACAACTAATAAACCCCCATCAGTATAGGTACACACCAAGATAGGAGGCTGCTGAGGAAACATTGCGACAATTCTTGATGACTTGAATAAATCTTGGTGTTTGCAGAGTCTGTCAACAGCGGCTTTGATCTCCTACCTGCTGCTCGTAAATTCCCAGCCTCATGGAGAAAGTCTGCCAAAGGGTTCACTCGCTGTCTTTATTGCTGGGGATGGCACCATTCAAGTGCTAACTTGTCAGGTATAAAGACATCAGCACTCACAGTATTCGCTAACCGTGCCATTAATCTTACCCAAAGTCTATGCTAAATGCATTTGTAGCGGGTTTGCCTTGCAGATGGGCTGATGCATGCTGAGTTAGTGCGAGCTGCTGGTGTCGCCTGTTGACACGGAGATCAGAGGGCTGTGAGAGATGGAGAGATGCTGTCATGAGATGGCAGCAGGCAGACGGCACATGGAGAGACGAGACCAGGCTCCACACTTGTTTTCAAGGAAGAAAGTCCATGCATTCCCCCTTAGCTGTTTGTCATTTTTAGGCACAGATACCTACTGTATTAAACAACTGGCAGGGAAATGTCACATCATAGACACTTATGGTACATGTTAGGATTACATTACCCTAGCATGGAACATGACAGTTCCTAGAGCTTCTCGATTTAAATTTAAACGGGGTTTGATTTCCAGAACAAATGTTTGAAAACCCTTACACATTGGATATTCACATTTCGCTTAATAAGGTTTACCTTTTAATACGTTTCAAACATTTAAGTGTAGCGGCTGTTTCGTGCAATTTAAGATGTTAAAATTGCCCCTTTCTCTCCTGTTTTAAAGAAACACTGAATCCTGAAACATGTCTATAGATAAGGTCCAACATACTATAAGGATTAAATACAATCAGCCAGTTGCCCAATCGTGTGAAGAATAAGAAAAAAGAATGTGTCGCTTTGTGCAGCTTTATCCGTCCACAGAGAACGCCAAATTGAAGGTAACTAGAAACCAAAGAGGAACGTTCTTTTTTGGCATGTTGGCTTCGGTTCTTATTTGGAACCTCATCCAGTTCCCAACCCAAGTATGTTTTCCATAAAATGCTTGAATATTTAGTTTAGACGTTTGAATTGACATTAATGATGGCTCAGTTTGAGACCCTAGAGCGTGCTCTATATAATCCTTGGATGTTTTGTTTTGACGTTTTAATGGACCTTAATGATGGCTTAGTTTGATTACCATTAGCAGGACTGAAATATCAATCATTTCCTGGCGATCCAGCTGTGATGGGTGTCATGCTGGGGGCCTTCATACGGGGAGACCCTCATCTGCTCAGTGTCATACCTCTCACCACTTTGCTCTCTCTATCTGACCCTTTCAACAAGAAAGAGAGTGACAGATTTAGGCGGATAGGAACGGCGCAAGAGACAGAGAGTGGGTGGCATATCCTTTTAGATTTAGGCCTAGCTGAAATCCCTGCTAAATAAAATCAAAGATAGCTGTCGGATGCTTTTACCGAGCACGCTGCTTGAGAGCACGCAAATGGCACTATCAGTGGAGAAGTCAAAGGTCCACAGCTACTTGAGAATTGAGGTTGTCACTCATGTCTTTAAGCATACGGCGTAAGGGCCAGCCGTCTGTTTAACAGGCGTACCTCACAATAAACTAATACAGTAGTGATCCCATAAGCAAATATATATGATTGATGTTTTTTTTGTAATCTAACTTCACCTAGGTTGTTTTTTTTGTACCTTTATTTAAGAAAACATTGCTTTTATGTATCTTATCCACAGATGGCTTTTGGTGGTCCAATGTGGGTGACCACATCTGTGTTTGAGTGTGTGTGCTCTACATCTGTGTACTTGTGTTGTGTCGGGTGCTAATGACAGTTGGCATTTGGCCACTATCAGTGGATCGTTAATTAGTATTGAGAGGTTTGGGGGAAAAGCACAGATTCTACTCTATCTCACAAACAGATGTGTGTTTGATCTGCTAACCCATCACAAACACACACACACATACACATTGTCCATCCATAGCAATTATCTGACATATGGAGATGTCTATAAGCAAGCTCTTCTAGTCATACTGATATTGACAGCAATAAATCTAAACAGAGAAAAACCTCAGCAAAAAAAACAAAACATGAGTGAAATTGAAGTCAGTTGTTAGCCTGCCAAATAAATATCATAAAGACATAAATGACAATACCAAATCGGCAACAACTCAATAAGCAGAGAAGCACGTTTAGCACCTTATAATTGTACTGAAATACTCAAGTCAAAGTTGACATACTTTTTATAGATTTGTTGTAGGTCAAATCCTTATCCTCACAAACCAAGACAAAACAGTAAACATAGCAATGCTAAAAGTCCTCAATACATAGAAAACAAGAAATCAGTTAACATATTTCTATATTTATATTATTAATATGGGTCCAAAATAGTCAAACATAGTCACTCCAGATAGCAAACACAGTCATTGAACAAAGTTTACTGTCAATAAAAAAAGAAAATGGTGCTTTGTAAAAAAAATAATGTAATTGCACTTAGTGAACCACATACCTCCGTCAAGGCCAATGTTGCATTCAGGTCCTCCATGGATGGTCTCATTTACAAAGTTATTCTAACTAAATAGTGTTCAGAGGCTGTATATGATAAGACGAAAAGTGTTAAAAACATGGACGCTACAGAGATTTATTGTAGTTTTTTAGCTCAGAGCGTTTTAGTCGCTAGCGTTATTTTTCCATTTAGTAATCAGATGACTCTGAGACCACATGATTTTAGCACTCATACTCTGTCTAGCATTGTTAAAGAAAGAGACATTACATCTTGTTACTCTCCCATAATGTAAACCGTTTCCGCCATTGTTTCTAAAGCTGATGGAGGTACATGACAGACTCACAAAGCACGGCTCAAACATTCCCTTCCTGTCGGAGGTAACAAATGCCCATTATTGGTGGTACCAGCCTTAAAAAACGTACTTGAAAAGCACTTCACTGGTGCAAGACGAGAAGTAATGAAAACAATTCTGTTTATATTTTTAAAGCCAACCTTTAACAAGCCTCTTAAAAGTCTCAAACATTGGAATAAAATATATTATAGCTCTCACTAATGTCAGAGCCTTTGTCTATTCGGTTAATTGTTGCACAGTTGTCCTGATGGAATTGCTCCGTGACCTTTAGTATTTTTATTTCTTCAGCCCTTATATTTGCTAAGTGATGGTATTCTGGCTCATTAGCGTGCACACACACACACACACACTCGCACGCACGCACGCACGCACACACATGCACACACCAATACACACACACACGCACATGCACTCCATAACAAGACCCAATGTATTCACTCCCCGAACCCCAGTGCCATTGTTCTGCTTTATAACACTGGGAAAGGAGCATCCGTCAAGTATATTAGCTGGATCCTATTACTGTCACCAGATTGCCTCTCTGAGCCATCTTAAAGAGCCCCCAGACAAAACTTCCTGTCATGTTAATCCAAGCTTTAATAAATAGAGGGATGTGTAACCATATTCAAATAGGGGCTCCCGTATTTATGCTGACAAAGAGAGACGGGCTATCACCAAATGACAGATGAAAGTGTTTTGCATGAAAAGGAAGAGAGACAAAAAAGTTTTTATCGGTGCCTATTCTCTCCCATTCTGGGGAGAAATGTCAAATTATTAAAATGGCCTTTAAGAAAAAAAGCTTAAGCCTAATCTAAGTAAAACACTGCAGGTATTAGGGACTGGGGCCATTGTGAGTGAAATGAATGCTATTCAACTCAAGCCAGCAGCTCCTTTTATCCATCTTGTTCACCTGTTGATATCAAAGTACATTATACACATCTTGTCTCCTGAGAGAGATTTGTGTTCATTGGACCTGTGAACATTAGAGCATACTATCATTGAGCGCTTTCACCCATTCATGAACACAAAAAGAGTGTTATTAAATTTTATTTTATAGATGGTTATTCAAAAGTATTACAAGCTTGGTGATTTAGTTAAAGCTCTGGCAGTCGCAAAGGTGAGGACTAAGGAGAATTATCGTCCCTCAACAAAGAGAGCTGAAATTGACCTCGCTAATTCAAGGCTATCTCTTAGATTCACTCTTGGAAAAAGAGCAAAGGCACTTTTGCTATCACAGAGAATGGCATGCTCTTTTATTAAACTAGGTTAATTTCAAGATGGTCATTCTTTGACTCTGAAGAAACATATTTTTTAACCAGTATTTCAGAGCTGACTGTATTTTAATAAGTCGTGGAGAGACTTTCCATTTCATTCATAATCTGATTGATTTCAAACATGTTTACCATGACTAAAATGTTCCACGTTTTGCTGAGATGGCATGGGTTTCACATTAATTTACTTTTACATTGCCCAATAAAACAGAAAAACAGGACTATCTTAAAATGCTTAAAATGTCTTAATTTTAGTATTTCAGTAGAATGTATGGGAGTGATGTACCTATTCTAGTATGTATGTTGAAAAAAGCAGTGTGTTTAAAACAAGGTAGTGTGTATAACCTTGCGTTGGTTATTCCAATGTAGTCCATTTTGTTAAGTTCAACTCATGTAACCATTTCAACATACCTGTTCCCAGACATCCATCACACCCTCGTCATCGTGTTTTCACACTGTCTCTCCAAACATGTAATAGTCTACTCCGACCTGTTTCTGGCCTCCAGTCTGCGGCTTGCAGCTATATTTACATTAGCAAGGAGGAAGGAAGCAGAGGCGGATGATGTAAAATGTGTTTCATGTTTGTGTACTAAAAGAGAAATCTGATTGGCTTACCCGGAGGAAGGGCATCATTTTAAATAAGTCCTCAATGTTAAACTGTTTGCTCTAGGGCTTAGGGATTGCTCACCTCTCCAAATACAATTTTAGCTTGAAACCACAATATTTCCCAGCCCGAGCTTTCACATGGGAGAACGGGGGACGGCCCTGGTGCAGCAGCTTCGTGGAGGTGGCTCGCAGGCATACTCCATTCTGACAGAATGAGGAGGCACTCTACAAGAGTGTGGCGGAGAGGAAAGGGGCCCTATTAATAAAATGACTCCATAATGGGTAGTTCCCTGCAGCTTGGCAAAGGAAGACAGGCAGATTGATGGACGAGGCCAAGGCCTACTTCCTCAAGCATACTGAGCTCAACTGTGTGGACATGCCTCTGTGAGGCCAAACGCAAGGCCAGACGCCACAACATACTGGAGACCCATTCATATAGGAAGGAAGAACCTTATGAATGGCTTCCTGTTTTGTGTAAAAAGGTCAAAGTGGCAGTTTTTAAACGAGCAATGCATCACGTCTACGCCTAGTTGCAGTGCCCTATTGAGATGGCTATATGAAAGCTTCTAGCTCAAATTATGCAATACGCTCTGTAACACAAATGGCTGATTTGGATGATGGAAGCAGGCAGAGATGACCTCAATTGTAATCTTACCTCAAAGTAAGGAAACAGCCTCCCTGGGTGACACATTTACATTCATATAATGCATAATTATCGTTACTTTGGACTAAAGCAGACATAAAATGGTATCGGCCACAAATATGGGTTGTTTACAATAAATATTGTAAATTCATTTCTTCTTTTTCTTTAACCGTTTTTGTTTTGAGACTTGCTTGGGCAGGGCTAGAGATGTGCAAATAAAATATTGCTTTGCCACAATAGTGTTATGGTCTACTCTAACAATGTAGCGGGCTCCTGAAGGCATCAGTCCATCATCCTTTCATTACATTTCTTTGTAACAGTACATTGATTAGAGTGGCCTCAGCATGACTGCCTTTTTAATTGTGTATTTGCTGATCTGAAAGCAGTGCAGAGCGCCATGGTAGGATCAGTACTAACCATTTGGAGAATGCTCTGAGGCATTGTTTGACACACAAAGTTCATTGTTAGAATATACATCAGTTTGTATCACCATAGCGACCTCCTTGGATGCCGAGCAGGGGACCTCATAAATATGTAATCCTGACAGATTTGAGGAATTGTCTTCCTCAAGTGTTCCTCTCAAGCCATTTTGTTAATGTCAACATGAAGGAAAGTTACTGGAATAAGTGTTGACATTCAGCGCATGGTGTGTATCATTAATAATTACATACACAACAAATTTTGTCAGATGACTGCTGAAAAAAGACTCAAATCACATTTTCTGTCGCTCTCATTTTTCGGTAATTAAGTATAAAAAATAGATGAATTGTGGACGTGAACCCTCTAAGCGCATTTCCCCCCCCTCCCTCCGTGTTGCCATGGATTATTTCATGGTGTAATCATATGCAGTGTGGCATATGACAGTTAAGATTTGTAGTCATCCCTCAAATATGTGTTTATTCATTAGTCATTTAAATATCTGGGGCGTCCATATGGCTCCCCTTGTTTCCTCCGTCAATATTATAAACTGTACAAAGGATATCATAGAAATGTGGATATCATAGAAATGTGGTATATATATATATATANCCTTGGCAGCTCTTTCTGCGCTTCTGCTTAGCAGCGTGTTGTCAGGAGTCTCGGATTTGGAGCGTGTTATTAAACCTTTTTGAAAAATGTTTTTTTTTTGAA